>NC_134485.1:383319454-383399454 GCF_040206685.1 Ascaphus truei
ACTAGGTGAGACTCAGCACACTACCTCAGCTGCCTGTCTGGACGGGTCCCCCCCACACACCATCATGCGGGAGACTCAGGAGTCCTGTTGCCAACAGGTGCACCACCAGACACTACCACATTGTAATGGGGGCCGGTTAGACCACAGGGGCCAATGTGAGATTGGGTGGGTCAGGCCGGTTCACAAAAACCGTTACATATATATATATATATATGTAGCCATGTGTAAAATTGGGGTACAGATCTCTCTCATGCTGGGCAGTAATCCTGGTTAGAAGGCAGGGTTGTCAGTAACTATCATGGAGGTTTGCCCTCAAACCCTGGTGAAGTGTCATATGTAGCAAAGGAAGTGACAACATGCTTTGTGTCCACTGTTAGTGACACAGAGGTGGGTCTTTCTGGAGTCTATATTACACAGCACTGCCTAAAGTTAGTATGTCTTATGTTCCTGAGTGAAGTGTCTGCAGCAGTTCAAGTCAGTCTGTCAGAGAGTCCAGTGCAAGCTGAATCACACTGTGTCCAGGGACCTGGCACAGCTGGTGATCTCCCTTAGGGGAGAGGTGGAAGAGCAACAGAGAGAGGAGGAACCTTCTGCATGGAGTACCTTCACGGAATGTGTGGCTAGTGTTGGTCGCTATGATGGGCAGTCGGCCAAGTAACATGTAATTAAAGTTGCCCTGGTTCAAGATATCCTTCCTGTGTGAGTTTGGAGTTATTTCACAGGAAGATGCACCTAGGAGTTCCCTGTCAGATACTCCTCCCTGCTGCTGTAGGGATCCTGATGGGGTGGAGGCGCTGTACCAAATGTGAGTAGGACTCAGAACACTACCTCAGACGCCTGTCATGGTGATATTCCCCATTACCAACCAGTGGGAGACTCTGCAGTCCTGTTGCCATCAGGTGCACCACAACACACATACATGTAATTGGGAGCAGATTACACCCACAGGGGCCAATATGAGATTGGGGGGAGTCTGACCGTTACATATATATATTTATATTGTGTGTGTGTGTCAGTCAAATGAAGCAACCACCTCCTCTGCACCATGTGATGGGAACAGGAGCGTGCACATCAGTGGAGTGCTCATGAATATTCATAAGCATTTCACTCACACTGAAAAAGGGGGCGTTTATAAGCCACCGACTTGTAATGACGTCACCAATCTTCACTGATAAATCAAAGGAGAAGGGATTGACTTGCAGCTTTGATCTTCAGTAGGTAAGTTGGTATTACACACATTTAACTATTGAAGTAAAAAAACAATACTTTTTTTTAAAAAAAAGGCAGCTTGAACTGCAGCTATAATATTAGCAATGTTGAATTTAAAGCCCAACATGCCATGGAATCTTACAAAATGTGTTCTCTCCAGTAGATACAGTAGATTAGATTGCATCTCTGTATGTATCTGATTTACTAGTACAACACAGTGTGTTTCTTAGCAATACTGTAGCTACAAGCTAGTTCTGCAAAGTAGATTAAAGTTCTACATAGTTTTTTAAATCTATATTTAGTAAGAGAAGAGCCATCAACATATATGCAATTAGAATCAGCATTCCTAACTATAAATATAACACTATAGGAATGAAGAATTGGTGCAAGGCAACCAAAGGGACACCTCGAGCCTTTAGAGTCACAGAAATAACCAAAAAATAGGTAACCTGCACTCATATAGAAAAATGACAACATAGACGTCAATTTTTTTTTTTTATAAAGCCAACAGTATTGGTATTAGCCCATAGTGTGTGCATTAACACAGAGTGAGATACATCCGCTACTGCACGTACTCGTTACCAAAGCTCCAGTGAGCATCTGGTGGGAGATGAATTTTCTACACAGATTCATCAATATTATCATATTTTCCTGGAACAGTATATGCAATGCCGTGAATAATATGTTAAAACTAAGGGATTTTAAAAAGAAATGTCTAACTACAGCTACAGTACGTATAACAAGCATTGAATTTGCAGAAAGCGAGTTAATAAACGAAACAAAACCCAAATTTTCCGAATGACAAATTCAAAAGATTTTTATTTGCACATAATGACCCCAAAGCTGAACATAGTTGGAAAAAATTGTAACAAAACAAAATTTGTTTTAAAATCACTCTGTAACCAAAACCCAGGTCCATAATTCTGTGCACCAATGACCCTGAAAATATGCACCAACGCCAATTGAAGGTGAAGCATCAATGAAAAGTAAAATGTCGCTATTCGACACAGCTTCTGATAGTCACATTGCTCTACCATGAGATTGTTTTAAAAAGGAAAGCAATATCTTCAAATTATCTTTCAAATTACTGTATGTGTTAACCAAATAAAATGGTGAGGCTTACGAATAGCTACTGTATTGTAACTAAAGAAAGACGCATGGAAACATTAAGTTAAAAGCTCAAGAGAAAGTGACCAAGGTCACAACAGTCCCGTTAATACTGTACGCACTCATGGTGAGTTAAAAAATGTATTCAAAAGGAAAGAATATCCACCGGGAGAGCTAAGACGTCACACTCGACCAAATACTGATAGTAAACTATGGTGGCAAGACGTACAAGCTGCTAAAAGCAAAAACAATACATTTTTAGTAATAATCAGTAACAACGCAAAAGTGAAAAAGTATGTAATAATGAATGTAATAATGAATATAAAAATGAAGGTAGGGAACAGGTGATGGACGATAGTAGTTGTAGGGTAAACAGATATTGTTACTATGTGAACACTCATACGTGCCAAACAAATGCAGGCAAGTACAGTATGCAGGCAAGTTCACATCCCTTGGATGTACAGTAACTACTTACATAACCCTAATCGTCTGGTGTAGAGCCAGCAACTATATAGGTTGTGTATCACGGGATGCAGAAAGCAAGTATGTGACATATATTCAATGCTGGTCTAGTGAATATATCATTAGCATTAAGAGATGTGCCAATACACCACAATATAATACATATTACAGTCAGATCATCTCCCCCATGAGTACCAGTGTATCAATGAAGACACTAGTAAACAGTGAAATATGTCATAGCATGACTGAGAGAAAAAAAACCCACCCATACACAACCGTATATCTAGTTGAAGCCAGGACGCTACTATTCTCCATGCACTGCCCCCTGAAGAAGTGTGATACGTCACACGAAACATGCTTCGGGGCGTAGTGACATGACGTCTGTGGTGTCCACGAGTGGGACGGTGCATGGAGAATAGTAGTGTCCTGGCTTCAACTAGATATACGATTGTGTACGGGTGTTTTTTTTTTTCTTGGCGCACAGAATTTTTTTTCTTCTTGTCAATGTCATTAACACCTGTACGTCAAGCGCAGTCTATTTCTGTGTTCCAAAGCAAATGAAACATTGTTTTTTTTTCTCAACTGGCACAGGTGGAGACATTTGAGCTTAATTCATACAGTAGGCACACACAAGCACAATCGACATTTAGTTTGACATGTGTCAAAAATATGTTTGTAATGCTACTGTATGTACAGATGCAGAGCATCTCATATACTGTAACTAATCTCTCACTACACTGCTACTCGTCTGTTACGCTCAACCCAGGGCTGTCTCATATTTGTACCTTTTACCTCTACAGCCCCCTCAAATCTTTAAAACCTCTCTGTGATCTCCCTCTACTTATGGTACCCACTTCCATTAAATATTCATTAAGCACCTTCTCTTTCCAATTCTAAATCACAAATGAAAATGCACCTTTTAGTTGAAGCATTAAATTATTTACTCCTACATTACTGAGTCCAGAAGCATTTGACTTCCCAATATACCACTTAGATTGTAAACTCTTCAGGGCCAAACTATTTTCACTATACAAATAAAACCATGCATACTGTATATACATTTTTAAAGTATTTTATTATATTGTAAGAGACATGTTCAGAGGTATGCAATGGAGACTGTTTTAAGGTGAAATTAAAATAAGGCTTTATTGCGCCTGTTGCTTTAAACACAGCAACATGTAAATCAGCAAACAAAATCCGCTCCACTCTGGAGTATATATACACTTGTTATCCAGTTCTCTTTAACTGCGTGGTTAGCCCAGCGATTCACCAGCCTAAATCACAGAGACATTTACATATATGGTTAGACATAGATAATAGTCTTATAAGAAAAGTCTTATCTGTTAGCTGGGTTGCTGTAGGGGAAGCTTCTCTGCTCTCTTGGATCCGCACCCTTGTGTGCTAAGGCAATGTCCAGCTCCAAGTTTAGAATCTTGTCCCCTTTGTCTTGTTGTCAGCTTGCCACTCAAGACATCTGTCCTTCCTTGTTCAGCCCAGTTGTGGACTAAGGAATCTCCCTTCCTTTCTCAGAGGCAGGCTTTTTCTAAAACCTGTAATCAGCCAGGTGGTGTTAGTTAATTGCCTACCAGCAGTTAACCACCACACTGCTGGATTAGAGGCACATTTGTGAACAGGGATAAGTTCCCTGTTACATACCTCCCCTGTTTGTGGGAAGCTCGGGCTTGCCACGGCCAAAGCCCATCCTTCCACTCTCATTCGAGATCTTTCTGTGACTTGAATGAGAGTGGATGGAGGAAGAGTACACTCAGTCCCGCTGGGATTGAAGCCCTTTCTCCAGTTTATTCGTGTCTCCTCCCGAAGGTGCTTGAGATCAGCACTCCTCAGTCGCTCGAGGAGGACTTTTTCCAAGAATAGTCTTTTTACTGCATGCGCGGTCATGAGATTTACATGTTTTTTCACTTGTTTTATGCTATGTAATTTAAAATGTCGTGGAATTACCCATTAATAATATACCATGGCAATTGGAAAATTTACTGTGACAAAGATGGCTATGAGACCATGGGCTCTATGCAGTAAGCGCCGAAAAAGTCCTCTCACCAAATTTTCCTTATCGGCATGATTCTGCCGATTTTCCCTCGCCGTATGCAATAAGTGCCGAATCCCTTCTGAATGAAGCCGAAAACATTTGGTCCCACTCTGCCGATGATTTGCCGATCACACACAGGTGTATCGGCGTGCATGGCGGGGTGGTGTTAGGTTCGCCAATGAAACTTCTTGCTGAATCTGCCGAAGCAAGCATGTTTTTGATTGAGCGGCCCATTTAAAGGCAACGTGTATTTTTATTCATTCTCTGTGTTGTTGGGAGAGAGAGACACACAGAGCTGGGCAATTTACATATTTCATATTGACAGAGAGTTGTTGTGTATTGTGAGAGGTTTGACCTGTGTTGTTTTGTTAACATCTTTGTCTTGTTTTCACTTTGTAAGTGTTCAGTGCAATTGTCTTTAAATTTCTTTTCTGTTCTTTGTGATTGCTATAGGTATGGCCGAAAGGCGTGGGAAGAGTGATGCTGGTGTGAGTGGTACTGGTAGTCGTGTGAGTACGTGTCTGAGTGAACGTAGGATTCAGGGGAGTGCTGTTACTGCGAGTGCGAGTGGTGTTGCTGTGAGTGCGTGTGCTGCTGGTGGCTCTGTTGCTGGTGCTGCTGTGGTGTCTGTTGCTGTTGCTGATGGGGTGTCTGTTGCTGGTGCTGGTGGGGTGTCTGCTGCAGGTGCTGCTGGTGTGTCTGGTGGTGGGGTGGTTGGTGATTGCCCGCTTTTGGAGTCTCTTCCATTGGAAGACGGAGAGTCCAGTCAGCAGCAGCCAAGCTCTGGGGCTGCACGTGTTCGGAGGAAACGTGTGGAGCGGCCACGTAATCCTCACTTCAATGAAGAGGAAAACATAGTTCTTGTCACAGGGATTTTGGAGCACTATGACTCTCTGTATGGGCATTTACTAGGTAAGTCTATCTTTGCATTGATTGTTCAAAGACATGTTATCCTAGGTCATGTGAGATGTCTTAATATCAAACTATTATTCTCTAATATCTATCAATTAAAGTTAATTGTTACACACATATTCCTTCATGCTTTATAACGACCATAACAATCAGTCTAAAAAGTTTGCCAAAGTTCATACAATATTCATACAAGCTTCCTTAGATTTGTATGTTTCCACATAAATGCTCATGTGGTACACATATTCAACCTAAAACAGCATGTTTGGTATCTCTTGGAACAGGTAGCAGTTTAGGAAACTGCTCGTTTTTATAATAATAATTAACTTCATATATTTTGTATGTATTTCAAGGGCGGACAAGTTCAGCATCCAAAAAAGAAATGTGGGATCAAATAACATTGGCTGTGTCTGCGTGTGGGAATCATGGCAGGGACCGGACGAATTGTCGGAAGAGATTTGATGATATCAGGGCAAACTTAAAGTAAAAAATCCAAGCACAACGGATGCATGCTTCTGCCACGGGAGGTGGGCCGCCAGCACAAGCTCTAATGTTAACTCCATTGGAGGAGCAGATGCGGGAAAAATTTCTTCTTGTCGTCGTGGAGGGTTTGGCAGGGGACAGAGATATCGGAATATATTCGGCTCAATTTCCAGCAGGTGACAAATGTTACTGTATTACGCGTGTCGTATGTTACAGTTCTTATCTATATTTCTGCAGAAACTTATAGTTTTTCCCAATATAAGCATACCTACATATATATCTGTATATATGTCTCTCTCTCTCTATATCTATCTATCTATCTATCTATCTATCTATCTATCTATCTATCTATATATATATATTTATATATAGTCGTCCGAAAAAAAAACAAAAAAATATATATCTATGTGTGTTTGGAAACATGTATTGGCTCAGCTATCGTGGATGACATCATTATGAGTAAACATACACAACTTGACCTGCATGAAGGGATTATGTGTAATGATCTTCCAAATAACACACACTGCAACCTTCTACCTTACAAAGCATTCAACATCTTTGCCCTATAGTTGAAAGCTGAATGTATGTGTGAATCTTTGTACAAACAATGGGTTAACATGCATAACCACAAAGCACACCCGCACTCATTCTTTGTCACAATAATGTATAACTTCGTTATACTGTGTCTGTGCACACAAATGCATAATTCACTTTTTCATGTATGTGTCGATACATATATACATATATACATATAATATATATATATTTGTGATAATCTATGTTATACCTATAAACAGGCCATTACTGCCTAATCAAGTCTTGCATGGAATATTGTGCATTCAAAGGCGAACATAAATAATTTGCACAAAAACATTTCATTATGTTTTATTAAAGTTCTTTTTTCTCTTCATGTAGTGTAATGTGAGCATAAATAGGAACATGTACCATATGGTATTTAATTGTGTTCATATGTAGCTCACTTCATATTTTTATTTCGCTCATGTACCGGTGTGTGAAACCAGCTGCAATTAATATGTAATCACAGCATTGAGGTGAACAGAGGGGGTGGGGTCGGGCACAGAGCCAGATCACAGGGTCATGGTAGGGTCAAGTCTTGTGGGACGGCTTACAGGTTGTAGAACCAAATAAAAGGTCAGGGTGGTGTCACGTCTTGGGGGAGGGACTACAGTTGTTAGAAGCTGACAAGGTGAACAGAAGTTAATCATTCATTTGAAATGGTAATTATCTGAATACTTTCACCCACCAGGCCATTATATATGAAAACGTACATTAGTCATTGGTTCACTCATATCTTCTTTTTACCTTATAGATACGCCACCTTATCACACCAGTACCATCTGCGAGCGACACACTGCATGTGTTGCTGAGTGTCAGCCACATTGAGCCTACACCTGCTTCTCTTAAATGTTCAGACAGATCACTAAAAACATTCATTCACATTTCCACAATTAGGTAGTGAATTATAAGCAGAGTCAACTTTGCTGTCATGGTAGTGATGTACATTATTATTGTTAGATACAACATATGCAGTGTATGTACAACAGAACACTTAATTTTACAACGCATTCATGCATGAATATTGTATGTTGTATGGTGTTTAAAATAAATGTGCTGATTAGGTTCACATGTACATTTATGTTAAGATGGATAATATACAGATTGGCCGAACCATATCATTGTCATTTCGTTATGTGATGCTGATATTTAGCCATGATAAACTAGAAAAAGATATACCCTATAACTCAGCGCAAAAAAAAAAATATATATATAAAGTGTAAATACAACGTGTGAATAATAAGCTTATTGCTAAGTGAAAGCTGCCACAGGGTCTCTGCCAAACAAATTCCTCATACTTTCTATATGGACTAATCATTGGACTGGGGTATTGTTGTAGCCTGAAGCGCCGGGTCATTGCATTTTTTGTATAAATGATATTTAGCCATAACTACTCCCACTACAGATACTTCATGTTAATTATGTACACATGACAATTAAATTCTGATGTTATTCTTCTATATAGTTGCTCCTGCAGCTCCTGTGTCACCTGACACTGAACATGTCTCATCACCTGTCTCATCAAGGTCATCATCAAGAATGGAAGGTGAGTGTATGAGGTGCAGCACATATAATGTGTACATTTGAAGAATTTCATTTGCCATGCAAAATAAATGCCTTTCACATGTAATGAACTTGTCACAGAAGATGTAGTGTTTCTGACAACATGTATTGTGTGTGTTTTAAACTATCAGCTAGGAGTTGTGAGGTTACAACAACCTTTAATTCATTCTTCTTTCACACTGAGTCAAAACATCATTGTTACTTCAAGCATCATCTTTTAATTGGACACAAATTAAAAATTATGGAAACATGTTATGTGTTACACTATGAGAACAATTATCATTATAGTGAAAACAAAGTGAAAGTTCCATGGCAGTTCATAATGTCTTTCTTTATTTGTAGAACCAGATGTTGCCGCTCAAGGACAAATTCACTCAAGTGACCATGAAGATGTTGACACTCCTGGATTAACCCAGCATTCAAGTCCTCCTGCTCGTGACACCTACTCAGCTATTGCAGCTTCTGAAGAACGAATCTTGGGTGAAGAAAATTGTCGCCATTCAGAAATGATGTCAGTGCTTGAAAGGATGATCTCACTGCATGAAAGGATGCATGAAAGGTCAATATCAGAAATGTCACAAATTCAAAAAGTCATCATCCAAGTTCCTAAAGAAATCCAAAATGTAAACAGGACATTACAAGCACCAGTTCTGAATGTAAGCCAAGCAAATCAGTTGCGGAGTATAGCAAGAGAACAACAATTCCACTTTACCCAATCAGAGGATGGATCTTTTCATTCTGCTACTTTTTCTCCTGAGTCATCAGTTCTTCATTCCCCAGTTCTGGATGATACCGGTACAGTAGGTGCAAGTTCTGTGCAGGTCCCTGTCAACATCCAACCGCTTACATCTGTTCAAAATATGGAACCGACACCTACAAATGAGACACGCAAAAGAAAGTTAGGGCAACAATTACTAATAACCAGCTTTTGGAAAAAGATTAAAACACCAAAACAAAAAAGTGCTCCACCATCACTCTTGCAATGTTTATCAACTGTTTCACAACTGCCACAGCCCACACCCAGTGCCACTGAACTGCCACTGCCCACACCCAGTGCCCCTGAAGTGCAACTGCCCACACCCAGTGCCCCTGAAGTGCAACAGCCCACACCCAGTGCCACTGAACTGCCACTGCCCACACCCAGTGCCACTGAACTGCCCACTCCCAGTGCCCCTGAAGTGCAACATGCCACACTTAGTGCCACTAAAGTGCCACAGCCCACACCCAGTGCCACAGAACTGCCACAGGCCAGTACAAGTCGTACAGTTAATGCCAGAGTACTTGGCAGAGGGAAAAGGCAAACACAACAGCCAACAAGCAGGCCTGTGACTCGCTCTCAAAAGGATAAACAAAAATAAATAATCACATTCACTAAATTTGTTGGTGTCCTGGTGTTGTTTACTGCAGACTATTTCATGCATAGTGTATGTATGATCATGTACAGATGCTTGATAACATTCAAGTATGTCCTTGTATACATGAATGTTTAGAAATGCTCACTGAATGAATGAAGGCATATTTGATAACATATGAATATGTATTAATCATCAGTTGATTAATGGTACAACATTATTACACACTTGGCATGTTAATGGAAAATGACATTCACTTAGCTCTTGTTCAAGATGAGATGTATGTGGGTTATTTTGGTAATGTAGATAGTCATTTCATGCTAATATTATTGACATACAACTTTAAGTAAGTACCCATATAACAGCATACATTTTTATGTTATGTTTTCTGGTGTCTTAACTCTGTAAGACATAACTTTCCTTAATCTTCTTTCATAGTTCATAATGTTGGCATGTGATCATGTATGATTTTTGGTTACAATAACAGATCTGTAAGTGTGTATGAATATATCTGTAGTCTCTCTATGGGCCTCATGCAGAGAGCAGCGAATTTTAAAATTGGCGAATTTAATAAAAAGGAGCTTTTTTGGAGAGTTTTAATCTCCATATGCAGAAAAGTGCGAATTCTGCTATGTTTAACATGGATGCGTCTGGCGAGTTTAAATTGGCGAGATGCGCGCTTCAGAAATGTGTTAAAACAAATTCGCGCCTTTTTTTTCCCCTTTGCAATGGCCGCGAGCGGCAGTTTTTTTTGGCGAGGCAAAACGGAGACAATCGCGCCATTTTATTGGCGCGAACAGCCGCTAGATGCCGTTCGCGCCTCTCTGCATACGGATATTTTTTTAACTGGCGAGATTGCGGTTCTCGCCAGCCGCGAGGCGAGTTTTACAAATAGAAAAGAAAAATTGGCGCGTTTTTCGGAAATCTCCATTTTCTGCTGTTTTCTGCGCGATTATCTCCAAAAAATGGCGAATTTCGAAAATTCGCAGCTCTCTGCATAGGCCCCTATATCTCTATTTATATATGTATACACAAACACACAGTGTGTGTGTGTGTGTGTGTGTGTGTGTGTGTCTGTGTATATATATATATATATATATATATTAACTGATAAATAGAGATATATATATCTCTGCCACTGTTGTCAGCAAACAGGCCTTGTGTTAATGAGATATAAATGTTAGGACACTTGCTAAAATTATGGTATCAGTATGATTGAGCCCCTAATTCACTCAGCTGTATTTAACTTTGAATATGATTACAACAAGGCCTACTTACACACATCAATGCCTTTAGTTTAGCACTCTATATATAATATATATATATAATCAGAATGAACAGTACAGGCCTTCATGGCTGCAAAGAGGCCTTGTTTGATGTTAAATACAACTTCTACACAGCTGACTCAATTAGGCCCTCAAACATACTCACCCAGTAATGTTATAAACTGTAATGAACTGTTAAGATAATTACAACAAGGCCTGTTTGCACACAAGGCCTTCAATGTAGCAAGATATATATATATATATTGTGACATAGTCCAAAGATGTTAGGCAGCTTTCTGCCCCGTTTTAGGTCAGAAAGTGCAGAAATAGTTAAAAAATGATCCATTCCACAGCTTCACATTAACTCAGGCGGCTGGATGGAAAATCCAGACCACAGATTACAATGGGTCTAGTTCTCCCTCACCTGCTCTCCTAATCACTAGCACAGGTATTTAGAACAGAGGTTTGCATTTCACTCTCTCTCCATAGAGCCTGGAGGCTGGGGGTATCGCTGCTCCCCTATATCCAGTTTCGGGGTGGACGGCCCCTCCAAGTATCACAGTACCAGAGGATTTGCCTGGACACTTGGGACCGAGTTCCCACCACGAACAGAAAAGACAAAACAAATGTTTATTGCTGTTGCTAAAAGACTGTGCTGTATCTAGTGACATTAAAGGAGAGGGCATTGTTTTAAGCTGGGGAACCAGGTTAGTTGGCCAGCAGCAGCTAGGGGCTGATTCTGTTGTGTAGTTAGATCCCTGAAAGGGATAGGATTTCTTTATATGATTTGGTTTTTATTTCTTAAAAGTGACACTGTGTGAAATGTTATAACACTGATATGAGTAAACCGCTGAATGAAAATATCTGAGTGCCTCTAACCTACACATGTTAAAGCTGCAGTCCCTTACTGGGATGAAAATAAAGCAGGCAGAAGCCTGAGTTAAGCAATGTAATACTTTGCATGATCCTGTTTTTGTATAAATAACCCTAGAAGACTGTGTCGGGAAGAACCCAGACAGACGTCAGCGCTACAAAAGAGGGGCGTTTGTCACATATGGTGGAGAATGCGGGTCGACACTAAAAAGTCTGTGGGTTTGCAAATAAATGCGGGGGTTTAAAATGGCCGCCCAGCTGAACTAAAGTACAGATGCTATGAGTGAAGTCTGTCCCTCTGTCTTTATCAATTGTGCTTCTAGCATACACAGAGAATGTGCGAAGTGTGGATGCAATAGCACCCTGAACCCAAACAGAAAACCAAAATGTTTTGCTGAAGAAAAAAAAAAAATTTGCATCTAGCAAGTGCTGTTTGTAAAGCTAATGCCTTTTGCTGAAGTGAGTGAATTTGCAGCTAGCAAGTGCTGTATGTAAGTTGCTGAAGTGAGTGAAATTGCAGCTAGCAAATTGTCCCTGCCGGGTTTCTAAAATGGCCGACGTGAAATGTTTGTTGTGTAATGAACGTAACCATACAAAACAGTGTCCCTTCAGGCCATACTATGATCACGACCCTGGAGGAGAGCCGTACCCACAGATGAATTTAGTATGCTGGGCCTGTCGTGAAGTAGGTCACATGGAAGATGTGTGCCCCAAAATTTTCAAAGACAAACAGCTGCAAAAGCAAGCAACGCCCTGTGAGTGCAAGCAAGATGTGGAAGCTGATACCAGTGAGTGTGTGCCCAGGACCACTGATATCTCTGGAGCTAATAAAGCAAAAAGTAAGAAGAAGAAAAAGAAAACTGTTCCTCAAGTCACAGGGGAAGTGACCGAGCCACTTGAACCTGCGCTGTCAGGACATGCGTCAGGAAGGCGCCGAGATGAGCAACCGTCCCAGGAATGACGACACGCCTAGATATGACAAAGACTACTGCTACCACCATAGGCAGAGAGCCAAGCGAATCAAAGAAAACAAGAACTGACTGGAAACTATGCTATGAGATGTCCCAGAAAGATGTGCAAAACTTCATCACAGAGTAAGGGGTTTCTCGGCAAGAGGCTAGTGCGCTTAAAGCAGAGCTGGAACTCTCACGCCATGAGGTCTACGCTCGCAGCACAGAGCTGTGTACATTGAAGGAAACCTATGAGAATACCCTGAGTAATTTAGAGACTGTAGAGAGAGAGAATGTAAGTCTGACACAGAAAAATTCAGACTTGACTGACCAGATCAGTGAAGGTGATAAGAAGCTTCACCAAGCAGGAAAAGTGGAGAAGCAATTGATCCAGGAAAAGTTAGAAATGCAGGAAGCACTGCAGAATACAGAATCAGCGGCGATCCAGGCGACACAAACTGCAGAGCTCCAAAAAATGGAGGCGCTGATCCAAACCTAGAGCAAGCACCAGGAAGAGGTGAAGAACCTGAGGGAGGTCTGGCACGATCAGGTTGAAGAGCTGCAGAAGCAGATGGCTGAGCGCGAGATACAGTGCGCCAAGAGGGAGGAGGTGTCCGTCCGTCAGGTGGTCTGCCTGACATTGCGCTATGAAAACGAGATGGCCGATATCTACAAGCAGCTGGACCACACGGCAAATGAGGGGGCCCGGCTGCAGCTGGAGCTGGACAAGACCCGGAAGGAGCACCTGCAGCTGCAGGTCAAGAATAGAGAAAATGAAACAGAGTTAAACCTTGCTCTGAAACAGATGACAGACATGGAGTCGCAACTCAACTCCAAAGAAGTTGAATTAGCAGCCGCACTGAGTGGAAAAAGAAATAAAGAAGGACAGCAACAAAGACGCTACCAGGACATGGGAGAAGCTGCTAAAGTGGTTCAGTCGGGCTATCAATCCTACCTCCGAACCAAGCAAGCTGTACGTTCCTATACGTGTATCTTCAATGCTGTTGCAATATTTCGATTTGCTATAAAGATGAAGTTGGAGAAAGAGATTCCAAGGCTAAAAGAGACACGGTCACAAAAGGAGACCAGGGAAAGTAAAGTCAATGCCCTCACTGATGACAAAGAGGAAGGAGAAAGAATTGACTTTGATTGTGCTGCTGTTATTCCAGAAACAGATAGGCACCCTCCTGAGAATATACTCCCTGATCTGGGATTCAAAAATCCAGATCCTCAATTTCATTTACGTTGTCCAGAAGATTATCAAACTAGTGAACACACCCAGGCCAACACAGAAGATGTTTTAGCCAAGTGGGTTGCAGTTCCTGAAAACACAAACTTGTTGACAGATCCTGATGACGTTGTTAATATGGACTACATTTGTACAGAGGCAACTAGGTCTCCAAAACCCAAAGGCCTGGTAATGACCACAAAAGGGAAATCAAAGATTGAAAAGAAAAAGCAACGAAAGTCAACACGGCGCCTGAATAGTTCCAGATCTCACCACTCTGGACCACACTGTGGAGCCAAGGAGAATCAGGTCCGAGGGTCTCATCAGTGGCTGAAGAAACAGTCCAGTTATTTGCAGGATGCAGCGGGCTATGAAATAAAGTCAGAGGATGCAATAGACTGGAAGTAAAAAAAAAAATGTTTGGGGGAACTGACCGATTTTTTTTTATTTACACGTGTGGACTATGTCACGGACACTTAACTATGCAAATAAGCTATTGTAGTTAAGGTATATTAGGCCTCTAGAATAAGCATTTTGTCAATATTACAATGTTATATTGGTTTTCTGTGTTGAAAATGTAGATAAACTACAAATTAATATACAGGGTTGATGGCCCTTTTTGTTGGTAAATATATGAGGTTCATATTCTAGAGTAGAAATTGTAAAAACCCAGGGAGGTAAAAGAAAATGTCTGGTTTTGTGAGTATATTTAGAACATTTATTTTTCAAAATAGTTCCCTAATATAGAGCAACAAAATATGTTTGCCAAGTATAGTCTCTTAAGACAAAAACTATTGTCCATAATTGCTGTGGAAAAAAAAAAAGTTAATATTCGTGTTGTGAATGTTTAATATTTTACTGGGGAGTTTGCTTAAGTATTTCAGGTAGGACGCTCACCCCAGTGAGGTCCATGGCCGCTCAACCCAGAAGGTGTGAGCTGGGGAGGGGGATATGTGACATAGTCCAAAGATGTTAGGCAGCTTTCTGCCCCGTTTTAGGTCAGAAAGTGCAGAAATAGTTAAAAAATGATCCATTCCACAGCTTCACATTAACTCAGGCGGCTGGATGGAAAATCCAGACCACAGATTACAATGGGTCTAGTTCTCCCTCACCTGCTCTCCTAATGACTAGCACAGGTATTTAGAACAGAGAGGTTTGCATTTCACTCTCTCTCCTTGGAGGCTGGGGGTATCGCTGCTCCCCTGTATCCAGTTTCGGGGTGGACGGCCCCTCCAAGTATCAAAGTACCAGAGGATTTGCCTGGACACTTGGGACCGAGTTCCCACCACGAACAGATAAGACAAAACAAATGTTTATTGCTGTTGCTAAAAGACTGTGCTGTATCTAGTGACCCTAAAGGAGAGGGCATTGTTTTAAGCTGGGGAACCAGGTTAGTTGGCCAGCAGCAGTTAGGGGCTGATTCTGATGTGTAGTTAGATCCCTGAAAGGGATAGGATTTCTTTATATGATTTGGCTTTTATTTCTTAAAAGTGACACTGTGTGAAATGTTATAACACTGATATGAGTAAACCGCTGAATGAAAATATCTGAGTGCCTCTAACCTACACATGTTAAAGCTGCAGTCCCTTACTGGGATGAAAATAAAGCAGGCAGAAGCCTGAGTAAAGCAATGTAATACTTTGCATGATCCTGTTTTTTGTATAAATAACCCTAGAAGACTGTGTCAGGAAGAACCCAGACAGACGTCAGCGCTACAAAAGAGGGGCGTTTGTCACAATATATATATATATATATAAAGTAACAGAAATATAGACAGCGCCCTTCACCCAATACACCTAAATTGCTGCAGTACTGACATATGTGGCAAGTGTTTGCACCAGATATAGTAGTTTATTGTAAATAGATAAATATCAGTATAAAATGGCATGAATGAAATGTATAACTTGCCTAAAAAATATTAAAAAACTAATTGAATGATTAAAAAACAAAAAAGAAGTGTGCATATAATTGAAAAAATGGGTAAAAAAAATAAATAAAAAAAAAAAATATTAAAAAATGAATTTGCTATGCAAATCACAAAAATGACTCAATGTGTCATAGACTATACTAAACATATAATATAAGTATAATAGGCTCATAAGAAAATTGTGAACACATAAAAAACATGTGAAAAAAATGAGCCAAAATCATATATAATAAAAAAAGAATACTTAAGTCCTCATAATGTCCAGTAACAAAAGTTCAGGCTGCTTCTTCTTGGGCTCACCAAACTCCCACAGTACCTATTAGAGAAAAAGAGAAAAGAAGCGCCCGATCCTTGTGTAAAATCAGATGGAAATATTTTAATACATCACGGACAAGACAAATGCACACTTACAATTTGTCTGATAAAATAAGGCATATTATGGGACCAGCCCATGCACCAACTGAAGACTCCACGGTCACCTCTGTGTGTATTGAAGTCCACAATAGTTCCGGATCTTGTGTCTTTGTCAGCCGCTGTCTCCAAGATGAAGGATCTTTACTTTCCTTTATGAGCGCTTAGTTGTAGCGTGCGGCCGCCTTTCACCTCTCTCGTGGAGCACCGGGACCCGGAAAGGACTTGACACACGTCTTTACGTCCTCACGCTGGTGCTAGGGACTGCTCAACCACCGTAGATTCAATGCCAGAAATCCCTACGCGTTTCTTCCGTCTTTGAAAAAGAGACAAAGAGACAAAGAGAGAGATGTGTGTGTATGGCTAAATCTAGCTAACTGTAAGCAGAAATCTGTTCATCATAGCACTGTAGATGATTTCACACACATTGTTATTGTAATTAAAGAGTCAAGTATTTTTGCATATGTTGATTGCCTAAGCCGAAAGTAAAGTTTCGATTCCTGTGAAAAGAGTGTATCTTAGACAAAGAATTTCAGCCAATTATTGTAACAAATTTCTTGTGGGAGAAAACCTAGGCGTATAACTGTTAGGTTGTATTATAACCTTGAAACAAACCACGAAGATAACATGTAACTATTCACACATTCAGTAAACATCCGTATGCGTTCAACGTAGACACTGTACACTTGAAGAGAGAAGAAATGGAAGAAGCTTCCACATTGCACAGCCATCCACGTAAATCATACAAATTTTTGATTTATGAAGCAATCGAATCAACGCCAGAGAAAAGGGCAACCGTGGGGCAAATCTATGACTTGATCCAAAAGAAATATCCATACTACCAAGAACCTGACAAACAAAGACATTTTAAAACTTCTGTACGATTCACTTTATCCTCAAATTAATGTTTTGAGCGTGTCCATGATCGGCTATATCAACGATATGGATGCTTCCATGTTGCGCCATCATTTAAACTTACCATGGAACATGGAACATATCTTCTGTTAAATAGCATATTTTTGCCTAATACCAGTTACACTGAAGCCGCACCGACTGTCGCGTCTGCTGATATACCTGCACCCTCCATTCATCAAGACCAGATGCAAGATGGACAAAACTACTATGATATGTATCAAAACTTATATGTGCAATACCAATGTGGATGTGCAAACAACCAACAACTGTACGTACCTCTTGACGTCTTGTTTGAAGAAGCCACTGCAGATCCATATGACGGCCTCATGGAGATGTGTGTGATTCAGGATTCAACGGTTGCCTCAACCATGGATGATACTGTTGTGCCTTCCTGGAGCGAATTGTTGCAGCCAAATCAGTTTTGACTTCTACAAGAATGGTAAACACAAATTTCGTTATGCCTTTACTCAAATTATATATGTGTACATTAATAATATACACCATTTGTTAGCCAAATGAGTGGATACAGCTTAACATTGCAGACAGCCTTACATGTAGCGTGCACAAAGACATTATTTCCTATAACAATATACTACATGACGAACCATTAGTACACATTGGTGACGGAGTCCTAAATCATAGATTATTATCGCTTTTAAAGTATCATTTCAACATGTTACACTAACTGTAAACCACACACACCTCATTGTTTAGCATTCAACATATAAAAACAAAGTGTCGCCCACATATGACGTGGGAACGTGGTCATGTCCCAAGGCGTCCTTAAAAAGGTTACCGATGCAAGCCCCACCCCCAACCGACGTGCACGCATGAAACAGTATTGGCTGTGCCCGTAGCTTATTGTTACGGTCAGTGCAGTGTGTCATGCGCGCGCGTCGGTGGGGCGGTGCGTGCACAGCGCTGGAGGCCAAAGTTCATTCAGTGGGAGGGGTGTTAGCGTGCATTTCACGGTGCCTTAACATGACGTCACACATATTTTGTTCGCTCATTGGCTGATCGTCCATTTTTGCCGTGGGCACACGTCCGTTTACAAAGTTTAGATATGTACGTGTGTAGAAGTGAATTTGTTTCGCTTCCATATCATAACTTTCAGCCATGATATGCGTAATGCTAGCAGCACCATGGAGGGACATGTATTGAACGCACAGCGTACACATCGTTTTGCGCATGCGCTAAGACTTAGTCCACACATTCGTGACGTGCGTGCGCAACAGACGTTGTGCGCACACATTATTATGTATACAGGCACCGGAACAAACATATCAGTAGTAATGCCAGCAAAGCCATTTTAAAAATGAGACAGTTCTGTATCTGTAGTTTTATCCTTGCAGTTTAAACATATACAGTAGAGGCAACGTTTATTCTAACATTTGCCGTAAACTAGCCGGGTTACATTCTGGGTATGTGCTGGGTATGTGCTGGGTATGTTCTGGGCTAGTTTGAGGCACGTTTAAGGCATTTCTGCATTGACTAACGACCCATAGGATTAACACAACAGGGATCCCTGGCATTCCAATTCAGTTTGAATGGGACTGCCAGGGACCCCCGCTGTTAATCTGATAGGCCATTAATCAATGCAGAAATTCTGGGGCTAGTTTAAGGAAAGTTTAAGGCATGTATTCAGAATGTACCTGGGTGTTTCCTGGGTTTTTTGGGGAATTGCCACTGGTTTTTGTTCGAATAAGAGTTGCCTCTACTGTACGTAACTTATGCGTGAATATCCACAATCATATAGAGATGTGTTAAGCGTTGTCATGCTGAGACATAGATAAATGTGCCATCTTTGAACATCATGTGTTTGCTGTATTTCACAGATGTCGAGGATGAATACATGGGACCAATGTATGATTTCAGATGGGCCAATCGTTATATTAGATGATTGTGACGACTAGCGAACAACTATTATAATAAATATGTAACAATGCGTTCAATGATTGGTGCACAGATTAACAATCACTACATAATGTTATCCTATTGTGCAAATATTTACTATGCACTTAATTATCATAATGATGTTGCTAAGCACTGAAGTTAGAACTTATATTGATATTTTTTTTTTCTACTAACATTATATGTATTGCCATGTGATATATGCAACCAACATTATCACTCAGCAAACACATTAATCTACTATATATTATAATCTCACGTGTGACTTGTCAAAGAATGTAAATGCTACATAACTTGTAGACATTGTATCTGAACGTACACAATAACAATAGGGAGGTGATAGAAACTGTTTAGTCGTGTGAATGTTATATTATCACCTAAATTGTAGTGGTCACCTAACATGCATGAGCTAATGAATGTTAGGTTCAGATCATTAAACCATGAACATTTGTGTGTACATTTAATTCACACGAGTAACTATAGTTTACTGTTATTAGTAAACGTTCAACACATACATAGCTAAGTGAGGCCGATGATAAAAGCAACATTATTATGTTGGTTTATATTATTTCTGGTAGAAATACATGCATCACACAAAAACTACAACACACACACACACACACACACTATGTTGCTGACATGTGTGCGTATGCAAATGTCCACTTCATTTATGTTCATATGTTGACAGTACTGCACCGACACACTTTATTCGAGCAAATACCCAGTATGTACCTGGCAGATACCTGGAATGCGCCGCTCCTCACCTCTGACAAGCCCCGTTGCGTTTGCCTTCCCAGCCTGGGTTCATGCCTGGCTGACGGGCGGCTGATCTGTTAAATGATAATGATTAGGATTTAATAGGCTGCAATGCTTCGCCAGTCTACCAGATGGCATAAATTCATGAATTGTAATGCAGTATATATATATATACTGTGCAGTATTGCAGCCAGTGGGAATAAAATGCTTCAATCCCTGCTTGGAAAATAACCCAATTCACTCGGGCAGAAAACAGTCACAAACCTCAATACACCCGGGTATACCCGAATTCGTGGGACTAGCCGAGCTCGAATAAAGTGTGTCGCCAGTGTAGTTATAAAGGATCATGATCATTATGAATAACTAACGTGAATGAATTAAAAAATGTATTAACTACATTGTCATTGTGTTGAATGATTTAGGAAAAGTTGAGAATACAAAGAACTATACTTTGGAATGGTGTTAACATTTTGACAAATGTTAGATGAACGTCAAATCAACACACATCTTTGACTTATACATACACATGTGACAATGTAGTAATCAACATGAAGATGAAGTGAGAGAAGAACTAATCACATACATTGCAATGTTAATGATGTTTAACACATTTGGGTCTTTTCATACAAACATGCATTGAGTGTTAACATTGCTCATGTGCATGAATGGATGTTGTTACGTTGCCAAAATTACATGTTATGTAATGTACGTAATGATTTGAAAACACACTGCACAATAACCACCAAGTGTAGATAAACGCACGGACACAATACAGAAACGACATGTTTCAATTGTCACATCTTTTTCATTACGTTCTCTGTATACATCCTGTAACTATACCTGTATCGAGGTTTGCACATCTTATGACAGATGTGAATTCAAATACATACCATGAGCAGTCCTTTGAGTGATATACCTTGAAAAAGAAAACATGAATGAATATAAATCATTGTCATGACATGTTCATGAAGGTAAGCAACACACAGAAGTTACAATTTTGTATGTGATATGAAACAAAATCTAGAATACGTCAAATATGATCTTAAATACACAATAGTCTACACATCATTGTGACACACATGTCTCACTCCAAAAGAAAAATTGTATGTAACCATACTGCACTAGCTATTGGCTATCGACATAGTAGGTTTATTATGGGATGAACAGGGTCTCTGTAGTAAAAGTTGCCTTTACGTTACCTTACCTTCCCCAAGTTCTTTTGTTCTATAGTTCCTGATTCTGACCTCTCAAGATAGTATGATGCAGATGTAAATCTATTCTATGCAATGTATTGAGAATGTATTCTGTCTGAACGAATTGAAAATAACATTTAAAAACTGGAAATATATAACTTTTTTAAGCATCTCCTATAATTAAAAGACAGCACGTAATTTACTAAAGAATATGTACAGTAGTAAAGCAGTGTACTGGAAAATGCAATAAATGAAACTAAAATGAAAATGAAATATATAAATGAAAAAACAGACATAAAAAATTATCCCAGTATCTATCAGTCAAAACAAAACATTATCTACAAAATATATAATTAAAATAAAAAATAATTAGAAATAATAATAATAAAATAAATTTTCTAACAATATATTAAACATATGAACTACTGTATTAATACGTATCTAATATAATATAAAAATAACTCACATGGTACAATAAATGTGCCAACTACGCTAGATAAACAGTAGGTGAACTAACTAAATATGAAGTTCTACAGCTTAGTTTGCTGTGGCTTTGTGGAAGGAGCAGTCACGACTTCAGACCCCATAAAATGCATCCAGAAATCACAGTGGCAAAAAGATGAACATGCCAAATTCATTAAAAGCTTAAGCAAAACAAGAGATAATGCACCAGAAGTTTAAACTGCAGTTGATCACTTTGCTAGTGGAAAAGGTGACCTGGGAAGCCAAACAAAGCAATACATCTTCTGCTACAGCTGCAACAAACAGATGGGGAAGTTTGGATAGCTGCAGACAATAAGTATCTTAAGTAAGAGATCAGAAATCTCAAAGAGCAACTGGAGGAGGAAAGCATACACTCTTCAGATTTGTACAGGAACAAGTACTGCAAATGAAAGTACAGCACCTAGTGCTCAGAAGGAGCTGTAAGATCTGCACAGGACAGATATCAAAACACAGAACCCCAGCAAAATCTTTTTGGGAACCCCTGAGCCCCCACAAAATATATATATGTATATGTGTCAAAATGGAGTGCTATTGAGCGTGGCATATATATACAACAGACGACAGAGAAGCCCAATGCTACATCCAACATGACAGAAACACACAGTAAAATACTTATATATTTTCTTGAAATAGGGTCATTTAGTTTAACCCTTTGGCCAAAGCGTTGTAAGCTTGTGAGCCACGACAAGGCAGACACCCGTTCGCAAGTCCTAACACTACCAGAAAAAATACTAATATACCTCTATTAGGATTAAAATTCTCATTTACCTCTATTACTGTGTGTTTCTGTCATGTTGGATGTAGCATTGGGCTTCTCTGTCGTCTGTTGCAGGACTGATATCAAGCAGAAAAATCTGGAACAGCTGCAGAGACATCAGAAGGAATTAAGTGCTTTTGTTGCAGAAAAGTAGAAGCACCATGAGGGTAAGCTGAAATTGCAGGTGTTTATGGGCCAAGAACTACAGCAGAGCTGAAGGAACAGCTGAAGTCAAAGAAAGGAGCATACAATAGCACTTCAGACCTGGCAAAATCAGCTGACATACCAAAGTGTGTCAGGAGCACTTAGAGAATATTCTCTCAGAGAACAATGTTCTGCACACACGCCTAGCAGGGTTAGAATAGATTCAGACTTACTGAACTCAGGAAAAAAGGCTATGGAAATGCAGAATCTGGCACTGACTATGGAACTGCAGCAATGGCAGAATGAGAGAGAGGATCTATTAACTCAGAGGGATGACTTTAAAATAAAGCTATAAGAGACGGGCCAGGTAAACAGATGCCTGTTGAAGATGTAACGCATCCTGTAGGAACTAGATGAGTCGGGAGAAAGCAAATGAGACTAATCTGACGAAATGGGACATTTGTTCATGGTCATTTTGCCATGACGCTTCACTGTAACTCAGCCCTCCGCCACAGCTGATCCACTGCTGGAATCCGTGCTGCCGACCGCTTGTAAGTTATGTTTAATTACTGTTTAGGGTGTGGAGTAATTTAAGGAGTTTTAGTGCTTAGGGTACTGTGTGTGGTTAATTTAAGGGTTTTAGCGGTTTGGGTAGTGGGTTATTTAACGGGTTTAACTACTTAGGGTAGGTAGTTAATTTAAGATGTTTAAGTGGTTAGGGTTGTGAGGGTAGGGGTAAATAAACTGTTAATAAAAGTTAAGTCTGCCATTACCCCTACCTGTCAGTAATACATTGGTATTGTATTATATGTTATTTAGATATGTATGTCTTTGCTTGGTTCAGCACCTCAGGAATCAGGGGTTAATATGTTTGCAGGAGAATTGTTGCAACTTGGTCTGTGACCTTTCCCTGTATCCTTGTTATGTTGCAAATGTTATGTTGCAGTGCTACCCACTAATCAGAACCTGGGCATTTAGGCAGTGTGACGGTACGGGTAGCTGGGGGACCTAATAAAGAGAAATGTCAGCTATTTACCCCTAAATCCATGCAATTTGGCCAGCTATGTAAGGCTTATTTCAGCCAAATGTAATTTAATACCTGGGGGAGAACAAGGAATGTATTTCAAAGCCTGTATTCTTTATTCCCTGTAAATGCAATCCCCCAGTGAATCAAAATTGTTCTGTGATGTGATTTGGGCGAGCTGTAATTCTAAGTCCTGTCTTTTACATAATTACCTTATGTCTGTATTGATGCCCATGTTAGCAATTCTTCCCAGAATAGTTACCTGGTATTGTGTGGTGATGGAATTAACATGCAAGAAAGTAAATTAGATATTCCACTGTCACTGTCATTTCTATTGAGAAAGACTAAGTAATTCAATCAGTTGAAGCTCTCCATAGAAATAGATTAGAACAAAGCTAGGGGATTAGTTAAATGAATCAGTTATCAGGTCTGAGCCCCAGACACTGTTTCTCTTGGCTGGCTGCCTTGCTCAATGTTAAAGGATAGCCACCAAGGGATATATAACAAACACTGTCAATCAGTCCATCTGAAGTCCATCTCTGGGAAGGAGTGTGGACATCATCTGAGAGACACTCTGGGAAGGAGTGTGGCGTTGGACTGTGACCAGCTGGAGGTACATGTCAGTGTGGCTGCTGTGTGCAGCACTCTGATATCATGAAGCAGAGAAGCAGACAGGGTAACCCCATTTGAAGTGGGTACCTGCACCTTGGAAAGGTAGATCTCATTCCCCAGACCCCCATAAGTGTGTATATTTTTGTATTTTGTATTTCTGTGTGTTTCAGAGGATTTATCCAAAATAAACCTCATTTTATTTCACTGTCTTGTTTTTCCCTGTGATTGATCCCTTAAATATAAATGGTGTTAAAAGTCCTAGTCTATTGTGACAGGCTTCACGTAGCCATGCATGTTGCAATATTATGTTTTAAGTGTATTTAAAGGTGGGGAGGGAGACCCATAGCATACAGTGCCTGCAAAAAGTTACAGAGGTGTTGCTGTGACAGGGAGAAACTGCAGTGGCCACTCCAGTGCTAGTCTCAGGCCTGAAAAACAGTGCTGTAGGCACTGGGCAAGAAGAGAGAACAGGGGAAATCTCTGCAAGCGTCTCCCTGCAACTAGATATGCAAGGTATACCCCAGTTTCCCCAGTTGGGTTTGTGTGTTTTGTATACAGTTGTGTGAAAAAGAAAGTACACCCTCCTTTGAATTCTATGGTTTTACATATCAGGACATAATAAAAATCATCTGTTCCTTAGCAGGTCTAAAAATTAGGTAAATACAACCTCAGATGAACAACAACACATGACATATTACACCGTGTCATGATTTATTTAACAAAAATATAGCCAAGATGGAGAAGCCATGTGTGAAAAACTATACCTAAATAAAAAATTATTTATTGGTCATGGAAAAACAGGGCAATGATGGCAATGGAGAGCCCTACCAACGATTCACGCTTCACAGAGCGCTTTCTCAAGGTATACATATCACAACTTTATTAACATATATATAGACACAGAATGACATAACCAGTCAAAAATTGTGATACCTCCCTCTCGGCGAGCTGTATCTTGCTCTCAGCAATCTGCGTCTGCAGCTCTTCAATTTGATCCTGCAAGTCCCCTCCCAGAGCCTTCACCTCTTCCCGGTCCTTGCTCTGGACTTGCATCAGAGCCGCCTTCATATTTTGAAGCTCTGCAGTTTTTGTCGCTAGGATCGCGGCTGCTTCTGTCTGCCACGCATCTTTCTCCTGAGTGTACTGACTTTTGGGGATGGAACAGCCTCTCTGATTCTCCATCTCTTGCTTTAGTTTCTGGACCTTCTCGTGCTCCCTCTCATACAGAGTCACCTGGTTTCTAAGCTCTGCCTCCAGCGATGCTCTTTTGGTGCTCAACTTGTGGACCTTCAGCTGCTCATGCTGCTCTGCGGGGACACACTGGGTATTGAGATGCTCCTGCAGAGCATTTTCTTTGTTAGCAGCCAGGATATTTTCTAGCTGCAGGACCCAATACTTCTCCTTGGTCCCCTGAAGATGCACATATAGCTCTAGCAGTTGGCTCTGCAGTATTAAGCAACAACAAAATATGCAAAAATAAGCCACATCTCTAGGATTCACTTATGGATAAAATGAACTAATTCAGGACTGTTGGTGCACCCACTATCTTCATATGTTGGCTCTGCAGTGCTGTCTCTACTTTAAAATTTTCCTGGGACAACTGTTCCATCACTTTTTCTGCTTGGTGAAGTTACTCCATTCCTTCACTGACCTGGTCAGTCAAATCTGAATTTTCTTCTTTCAGTCTCTGAAATTCCCTCTCTTTATAGTCTCTAAATCACTCAGGGCATTCTCATAGGCTTCCTTCATTGTTCCCAGCTCTGTGTTTAGACCATGGCCCTCTTGTTGAGAGTGTTCCAGCTCTGTGCGGTGAGCATGAACCTCTTTCTTAGAGACTTCCAACTCTCTATGGCAATTGTGAATCTCTTGCAGAGCCTCCCCATATTTCTGTTTCAAGTTAGCAATTAGTCCGTCCGATTTGTTCTGCTTTCCATACATGGCAGCCGCCGCAATGGTTGCCCTTTCCAGACTGGTTGTCACCTCCTCCAACTCAATCCGTAAGAGACGCTCTGTTTTCTTCAAAGCGTAATACTCATGTAAAGCTGGGAGTATAGTCTTCTGTAAAGCGGCGTTAGCCTCCTGGAACTGGGCATTAATCTCTTGCTCATTATCCAATCTTTCCTGCACACAATCCTGATCACAATCATGGTGGGCAGTTTGGAGAGCAGAAATGAAGGCCTTTTTATCCTGGATGAAGGATTCAGCTGCCCTTTGCTCCTCTTTTTTCTTTGCCACCATTCCCGTGACGATTCTGCCCATCACTCTGATCTGCAGCACATCTCGGCGCCTTTCTGATGCATCTGATGGCGTCCTGACATCGCAGGCTCAAGTGGTTCGGTCACGTCCTCTGTGACTTGAGAAATACTTTTCTTTTTCTTCTTCTTTCTCTTTGCTTTATTAGCTCCAGAGACATCAGTAGTACTGGGCACACACACTCACTTGTATCTTCTTCCACATCTTGCTTGCGCTCACAACGCGTTGCTTGTTTTTGCAGCTGTTTGTATTTGAACATTTGGACACACACGTCTTCCATGTGACCTAGTTCATGAAAAGACCAACATACTAAATGTATCTGCGTGTACGAGTCATCATCTTCGTATTGCCGGAAGGGACACTGTTTTGTATGATTACGTACATTACAAAACAAACATTTCACGTCGGCCATTTTAAAAACGTGGCAGGGAAAACTTGACACTCAGCACTTTGCTTATGGCGTTAGCTTTACACAGCACTCTTTTCCTACCCGACAGGGCAGACTTTACACTCAGCACTTGGTAGACGCCATTTTCAATTTCTTCAGCAAAAATGTTTTTTTTTTTTGCTTGGGTTCAGGGCCTTAACATATCTTCATCTACTGACCTCTGGGTGCTATTGCATCCGCACTTCGCACATTCCCTGTATATGCTGTAAGCACAACTGGTCATACACAGTGAGACAGACTTCACTCGCAGACTCTGCACTTTACTTTGGCCGGGCTGCCATTTTAAATCCCCACGTTTTTCCTCAAACCCACAGACTTTTCAGTGTCCATTCTCCACCATATGTTGCAAACTGCTCCCTTTATGTAGCGCTGCCACTTTCCCGGGCTCTTCCTCACAGTCTTCTAGGTTTTGTTTTGTATAAAAGGGGGGCAAGCATGTGTATACATACAAGGGGCACTCAGCCCTCAACCTTCAGCGGTTTATTCTTCCATTAGTGACACTACATATTTTTAAACACCGTCACTTTAAGTCAAAACAAAGTCTTACAAATAACATCTGCTCCTGTCAGGAATCTAACTCGCATGCAATATTGTCTGGCTAAGCCAGTTACCAACTTAAAATAACACACAGAGATAACATTGAGTCCTTAACTGTGAGATGGGGACAGCGTCCCATAAGATTCTCAGATGCTGCAACATGTGGGGTGGGCCGTCTACCCTGAACTGTACTGGGGAGCAGCAGTTTTCCTCCCAGCCTCCAGGCTCTAGGAGAGAGAAAGCGACCCCCCCCAGCCATAGGTGGGGGGGTTTCATGACCGGGGGGGCGGCCTTCTCCCCCCTGGCCCGCCCCTGCATCGCCCTCCCCTGGCTGGGGGAGGAGCCAACCGGGGTTTTTTTAAGGCCAAGCTGGCGGGGGCAAGTCCTCTTTGCCTCCCGCCAGCGAATTACCACCCACCCATCCCCTTAATTAGGTTGGGGCAATCTAGCAGTAACCGTTAACGAAGCGTGGGCGGGGGATTTGTAACATGGGACATGTACTGTATGTGATGGTAATGCTTCTCTGTTCTGTTGCAGTATGGAAGTCTGTTACTCTGCTGATCTTGAAATGAACAAGGTTCCAAGCAGGAGGGGTCGTTGTCCGGCTTTGCCTTTGTCACGGCGGCTCGTGGGGTGTAGGTGCTTGTTCTTGCCAGACTGGAACTGGGCCGTTTGAGCCCGGGGGGAGCACGAGTGGGCGAGGTCAGATATTCATGACGTCGATAACCCGCTCGCGCAGACGGCAGCGGCGCGGGGCCGGCTGACCCTCCCCTCCCCCTCCTGGGGAAAGTACACTCTGGCGAGGAGTGGCATTTACCCATCGTAGTTTATGTATTAATAAAATAGCCGCAGCCAATTTTTACCTCCAGTTTACCGTCTCCTGTCGTTATTTGGTTATGTAAGGGGACAAAGCGGGCGGGGGGGGGGGGAACCGCCTGACCGCCTCCCTGGTCATGAAAAAGCAACCCTCTGTGCTCTAAATACCTGTTCTAGTAATTAGGAGAGCAGGTGAGGGAAACCAGCACCATTAATCTTTGGCCTGGAGTTTCTATTCCACAGTCTCAGCAAATGTGAAACTGTGGAATGGATAATTTTCCCCTTTTTTTCACTTTCTGCCTTAATTTCTGGGACTATGTCACAATACGTAGATCTTTTTTTTCTTAATCCGACATGGTAGCACTCTTGTTTACCTCACTTTAACCTTTGGACACATCTACAACATACCTATTTAGCGTATTGAAGGACTGGCCAAAGGGTGGTTCCCTCAAGTTGTTTGAGCAGTGTGATCATTTTTGGGTAACTACAGATGTAGCTAATTGAATAGCACCCGCCAGTGCATCCAAGCCTCTGCCTCATTTTTATAACGCGCGTTACCATTTGTTTATAATGGAGCCATGTCAAATCTAAATCTGGAAATATTGATACAGCTGTGATGTGATATGTCATGTCAACGGGAGCGGTAACCTTTGGCTACAGCTGTCATTTCTCTAAAACTGCCCTTCAATAAGAAGGGAAGAAAATGTAAATGAATGACAGGCTCGTTCAGGATTTACATACACAGTTCAGTGATAATAGCAACCTTTAAAGTAAGAAGAAATTATTACAATTATTATTTTTTTCAACTTCTATAAGATTATAGGGATATTCCATCTAAAAGTAGGATTGCAAAAATGATTGAGTTACCACTCACCACTTCACCATGACTTCCAGATAACCATGGCTGCATTTAGATGCTCATTTTAGGCACAGTAATGAGCAGAGTGGCTGGACAAATGGTCAGTTAACAAACACAAATCTAGTTCATGATCTTATTTGTATTTCAATTATCTAAAGTACTTGTTGAAGTGCTAAACACATTTGAGATGCATTTAAGATTCCATTAGCTGTAGAATCAAAAGGTCTAAAACAACAAACATCTCCCACTCTGCAATTTTCTTTTGTATAGTTGCAATCACATTTGGAAATAAACACAAAATCTCAGCGTTTTTCTCCTGTATTAATCAAAAACTGAACTTAAAAAGAAATAGGCAAACGCTGCTCTCAATGCTAGACAAGAAAATATTTGATCTAAATACCAAAATCAATTATAAAAATGTTCACTACATCAGCGATCGAGAGAAATACCCATTAATGTAATCCGACTGTGTCAAACAGCGCCCTGTGATATTTCATTTCTCTTTTCAAAAAATGTGACTATCACTGTAGCACTGGTGGTTTAAAAATTGAAGAACAATGCTATTTCATATCTGTTTCTTTAGATAAGTAAATGTCATATATAATGCATTAAATTGCATAACAAGAAGTACATTTATTTTTAGCCTTCTATTCTCTGTACGATTATATCATTATTGCTGTCTGCCTGGTTTGAGAGAGGAATGTCAGTACTGATTCGAGAATATTAGTTTCTGCATGTCTCTGTCCGATCCAGAGAGTATGACTGGAGAGGAGACTGTCTGAGCAATTGAATGTGTTCGTTTCCTAATAGTAAGTCAGTTTTGCTATGTGGGTGCCTGTTGCAGGAAAGACATGTCTGTGCAAATGCTTTATTTAAGTAATAATCCCAAAAGAACAGGACATTACTGGCCAATAATGCCCTGGCTGGAAGAGTTGAAGGCCCGAGGCAAAGCCGAGGGACTTTAACCCAGCCAGGGCATTAATGGCCAGTAATGCCCTGTTCTGAGGGGATTATTACTGTTATATGCTTTTTTTTTCTTTTCTTTTTAGTCATATTGATTTTTATCAGCATGATTGTCTACAGTACATTCTTTTGCTTTTACTGCAAGTTTATTAAAAGGAAATTGTACATACACACAGCCCCCTCTATATACAGTATACACACACACACACACACACACACACACACACACACACACACACACACACACACACACACACACTGCATCACCCCCTCTATATAAACAAAACACAACACACAGCAGCCCTCCTCCACCTTCTACACTCACAAAACACACCCACACAGCAGCCCCCCTCTACACCCACAAACACACTGCAGCCCCCTGTAAACACACAAAACTGCAGACACACACACACCAAAACTCACTCTGCAGCCCTCCTCCACCCTCTGCACCCACTGACACACACACACACACACACACACACACACACACACACACACACACACACACACACACACACACACACACACACACACACACACACACACACACACACTGCAGCCCCTCTACACCCACAAAACAAACAGCAGACACACACACAAACAAAACAGACTGCTGCCCCCTCTACATCCACAAAACACACACCAGCAGCCTCTACACCCACTGCAGCCCCCTGTAAACCCACACTCTGCAGACACACACACCAAACAGTCTGTCCCCCTCCTCCACCCATAAAACACACACTGAAGACACACACTGCAGCCCCCCTCCCGCACACACTGCAGCCCCCCCTCCTGCACCCACAAAACACACACAAACCAACAAAACAGACTTTGCCACCTCTACATCCACAGAACACACACCAGTAGCCCCTCTCTACAGCCACAGCAGTCCCTGTAGACCCATACACTGCAGACACACACACACCAATAAAACACTCTGCACCCCTCCTCCACCCTCAAAACACACATTGAAGACACACACACTGCAGCCCCCCGCCCTCTACACCCCAAAAACACACACACAGCAGACACACACACCAAAAAAACAGACTTTGCTGCCCCCTCTACACCATCAACACAGAAGACACACACCAATAAAACACTCTACTGGCTCCCTTTACACCCACAAAACACACAATAGACACACAAACCTTTCCCTCACTCACCTGTGCAGAGCTCTCTTCAGGCAGGGTGGGGTAGGAGTAAGTACTTGCTGGTGCCTCCTGTCCAATAACCTCTCCTGTCTGAGAGATGATCTCACTCTTTGTGAATGAGAACTGAAAGCTGCTTGGCTGAAAAACTTGGCAGGGTGCCAATAATTCTGGGCCATTACTGATTGGATAATGCCCAGAATTTTAACTGATCAGAGAGCAGGGATTTCAATAATACCCGAAATGTAACAGCTTTAGCCTATAATAACGACTAATGGAAGATTTTATTGGGGTGACTTGGTAAAGCAGAATACAGGCGACCAGGCATAGTGTTCAGAAATCTAAGATTTCGTTAAGTATTAGGAAAGGTGACTGTCCTCAAAGACCACAAACAACAGGGATCATAAGAGAAAACTAAATTTGTTTTACAGGTTGATATTGCTTTCTGCAAATAGATATACTGCAACAAAAATGCTCATGGATTTTGCAGTATACTGTACAAGTTGAAACATGCGTTCTCAAAGGAATTTGTAGTGCAGTGGTGCGCAAACTTTATAATGTCTGCCTCCCTGCCTGCTCTCCCCCCTGCTCGTGCCCCCCCCACTTGATCGCCGACGTATTCAGACGTCACAAGTCATTGACGTCCTGTTGTTATGTGACGTCGCTTTGCCATGGTGACGCGTCGCCAGAAGCCGCCGGAAACCAGGTAAGTGAGTTACAGAGGTCTCACGCACGCTCCCCCGGCATTTTATTTAAATGCTTGGGGGAAGAGCGCAGGGCCTCTGTAAGCCCAGAAAATCTCGCACCCCTCAGTTTGCGCACCCCTGACGTAGACCACAGATTCCAAACAGGGAGTTTGCAAACCTATACATGTTTGTGAGATGTCTCCAAGGGGTTCGCCTCCAAAATGTCATGGCAGATCCCAGGTAGTGTAGTGGGTTCCTGAACACTTGGGGGAACCTGTGCACTTAGTTAGGCACCATACCAAAACTTGACTTTAATTTCAATCTCCATTCTAAAACAGCAGTCTTTAATCCCTTACCCAAAATACATAAAATATCATATAGCCCTACTGGCAGGTCTTTTATTTCAGGGATCAATTTTAAAACCCTGATATGTAGTCTCCCACTATGTAGATTACTTTCTGTAGACGTATTGCATCACATTTTAAGCATAATTTAAAAGTTGTGCAAATTTTGGAAACTGTAAAAAGGGAGTCGCAATATATTCTGGTTATATGTGATATCCATTCGCTATGCACATATAAACAAAAACAAACAAATTCAGACAAATTAATTCAAGATGAAAACTGAACCTTAATTGGAAAGTATAAAAATATTACATTATACAGAGAATAGAGGAGTTGACCTCAGGAATACCACAGTACCGCACAATATCTAATATGTATATCTATATATAAATAAAATCTAACATGGATTCTCAAATCCTGACCTGGATTTCATATTAGCCCCAGCTGCTGTCCGTTCCATTTGAGGTTACGTGACCATTGATGAGAGGCAGTGGCTATGGAAGAAACAAGCTGAGCCACATTTCTCCCTCCTGGAAAATGGTAACCCAGGTGGTAGTTATCAGTCCTATGACTGAACGGTTGATAAATCCTCAGATTTTTCTGACAGCTTTAGTTTTTGCCTCTGATTTAATGAATGACTCCATCTCTACCATCTTCTTCTGGGACAACAGGTTTAAACACCCATCCGTCGATTGGAATACTGTAGCTTCTTTTTAGCCAACTGTACAGCTTCCTTTAGCAGCCTCACTTCCACATGTTTGATTCTACAAGACAGCATCTTAAGTTCTAGCAGAAACACCTGCTTCCTCCAAAACCCATTGAATTTCTGGGTCAAGTGATTCAACTGCTTACTTGACTTTCTTAGCCCAATGATTGGCACGAACTTGGCATTGTTTCTAACTATTAACGGCAAACTGAGGAGTTGTCAAACTCCTGTCACAATATGTTTCACTATGTCCTTGTGCGGATTCATTTTCTGAACCATCTCCTGGTTCCTGTAGATAAATTCCACCAGAAAGCATTGCACCATCACGTCTGTATGCTCAGAGATTGTAATCATCCCTAGGGTCTCCAAAGTGGTGCACGGACTGATTCTCAGAACTTTGTCTTCATTCTCCTGCTCCCTCTCACACAGGGTCAGTCACGTGAGCAACAAGCTCAACCTCCATAGATACTTTGGTGCTGCTCAGCTCTGTTTTCAGCTCCTTGTGCTCTTCTGTGGGGGGACACTGGCTAGTCAATCGCATATGCAGCTCCTACATCTCATAAGCAGCTTGGAGACATTCTGCCTGCAGAGTTCCTTCTCAGTCTGTTTCTCTTGGGTCTCTGGCAGACAGGTACGCAACTCATCCATTTTGTGGGTTCTCTGTCTGGTCTGCTCCTGGAGATGCATTCTTTGTCTGGCACATTCTCTGTGTTGTCCAATGCTTCCTGTAGCCTCTGCACTTCCTCCTGTACTCTATGCTACTTTGACTGTGTCTCAACACATACTCTGGTCAAGGCAACAACCCTATGCTCAAGCTAGAAGGCTGCTTTTCTTTTGGAGTTTCTGAAGAATGCAATCCCTTTTAGGCTGAGTCCATGGTGGACGCATGCGGGCACGCAACCGTGCTAGTGGCTTCCCGCTTGCCTCTAGCTTTAGCGTTTTGTGCGCTCTAATTGGACGTGACGAGAGGACGTGTCATGGATGTGGCCGTGACGTCACGGGAGCTGGATCGCCCTGATTGGGACCCAGCCATCGCTCAAGGAAACAAATGTATTTGTTTCCACATGCATCGCAAGCGCTGGCACTTCTGGTCGAGCGCTCTCAGGACAGCCTCATAGAGGCACATGATTTTGATCGCATCTGGACGCGGCCTTAGTCTGGTGAGCAGTCTGCACTTTCTCTGCTTCACTCACAAACATTTCTTCCTTCTCCTGAAGAGCTGGGTTTTTTTTTACATCGATATCATCCTTGAGCTTAATAATGTGTAACATGTCTGACTGATAGTTGAGCATATTGATCTCCTCCTGGAATAGCAGTTACTGTTCACACGTTTCCTGTAGCTCTGCAGTAAGGGCCTGGCACTGGCCAATATTCAGCTTTGAAGTCAAGAACTTCTTTGCCTGGAGCTGTTCTTTTATGTTTTCTGCACATTGCTGCATCTCTATATCCACAACTACAGTTGTTTGAAAAAGAAAGTACACCCTCTTTGAATTCTATGGTTTTACATATGAGGACATAATAACAATCATCTGTTCCTTAGCAGGTCTAAAAATTAGGTAAATACAACCTCAGATGAACAACAACACATGAGAATTACACCATGTCATGATTTATTTAACAAAAATAAAACCAAAATGGAGAAGCTATGTGTGAAAAACTAAGTACACCTTTACTGCTTCCATACAAATTAAGATGCTACGTAGCAGACAGGTGCTGCTAATCGAATGCCCTTGATTAATTGATCATCAGCAAGTGTAACCGCCTCTATAAAAGCCAAAGTTTTAGCAGTTTGTTGGTCTGGAGAATTCAGGTGTAACACAATGCCAAGGAGGAAAGACATCAGCAATGATCTTAGAGAAGCAATTGTTGCTGCCCATCAGTCTGGGAAGGGTTAAACGGGCAATGATGGAAGGGAAATAAACATTATTATGCCCCTTTACAAAGAATTAGTAAGACCACACCTTGTATATGGAGTACAATTTTGGGCACCAATCCTAAGAAAAGACATTATGGAACTAGAGAGAGTGCAGAGAAGAGCCACCAAATTAATAAAGGGGATGGATAATCTAACTTATGAGGAGAGGCTAGCTAAATTAGATTTATTTACATTAGAAAAGAGGCGTCAAATAGGGGATATGATAACTATATACAAATATATTCGGGGACAATACAAGGAGCTTTCAAAAGAACTATTCATCCCACAGGCAGTATAAAGGACTCGGGCCATCCCTTAAGGTTGGAGGAAAGGAAATTTCACCAGCAACAAAGGAAAGGGTTCTTTACCCATGGAAACTGTGATGGCAGATACAATAGATTTGTTCAAAAAAAAGGTTGTACATCTTTTTAGAAAGGAAAGTTATACAGGGATATACCAAATAAGTAAACATGGGAAGGATGTTGATCCAGGGATTAAACCGATTGCCAATTCTTGGAGTCAGGAATGAATTTAATTTTGCCCTTAATGGGGTTTTTGTTTGCCTTCCTCTGGATCAATAAGTAAGTATAGATATAGGATAAAGTATCTGTTGTCTAGATTTAGCATAGGCTGAACTTGATGGACGTACGTATTTTTTCAACCTTATTTACTATGTAACTATGTAATAAGGCCATTTCCAAACAATTTAAGTCCATCATTCTACAGTGAGAAAGAGTATTCAAAAGTGGAAAACATTCAAGACAGTTGCCAATCTTCCCAGGAGTGGACGTCCCAGCAAATTCACCCCAAGGTCAGACCGTGCAATGCTCAGAGAAATTGCAAAAAAACCAAGAGTTACATCTCAGACTCTATAGGCCTCAGTTAGCATGTTAAATGTTAATGTTCATTGCAGTACAATTAGAAAAGGATGGTTTGTTTGGAAGGGTTGCCAGCATGGCTTAGGTTTGCAAAGTTGCATTGGAACAAACCACAAGACTTCTGGAACAATGTCCTATGGACAGACGAGACCAAAGTGGAGGTTTGGCCATAATGCACAGCGCCACGTTTGGCAAAAAACAAACACAGCATATCAGCACAAACACATCATACCAACTGTCAAGTACGGTGGTGAAGGGGTGATGATTTGGGCTTGTTTTGCAGCCACAGGACCTGGGACCCTTGCATTGAGTCGACCATGAACTCCTCTGTATACCAAAGTATTCTAGAGTCAAATGTGAGGCCATCTGTCCGACAGCTAAAGCTTGGCTGAAATTGGGTCATGCAACAGAACAATGATCCCAAGCACACAGCAAATCTACAACAGAATGGCTGAAAAAGAAAAGAATCAAGGTGTTGCAAGGGCCCAGTTCAAGTCTAGACCTCAACCCGATTGAAATGCTGTGGCTGAACCTTAAGAGAGCTGTGCATAAACAAATGCCCACAAACCTCAATGAACTGAAGCAATGTTGTGAAGAAGAGTGGGCCACAATTCCTCCACAACGATGTGAGAGACTAATAAAGTCATACAGAAAACGATTACTTCAAGTTATTGCTGCTAAAGTTGGTTCTACAAGCTATTGAATCATAAGGTAAGGTGTCTGTCCGTCAGGTGGCCTGCCTGACATTGCGCTATGAAACAGAGATGGCCAATACTGGAAGCTGCTGGATCACATGGCCAATGAGAGGTCCCGGTTGCAGCTGGAGCTGGACAAGGTCCGGGAGGAGCACTGGCAGCTGCAGGTCAAGAGTAGAGAAAAGGAAATAGAGTTTAACCTTGCTCTGAATCAGCTGACAGACGTGGAATCGCGTCTCAACTCCAAAGAAGTTGAACTAGCAGCCGCACTGAGTGGAAAAAGAAATAGAGAAGGACAGCTTCAAGACCTGAGGAAGGACCTGGAGTCTGAGCACACTGCTGCAAGATGGCAGATGCGACTGGCAGCCGGGCTTGGCTAGAGGTCGAGTCCAACTTGCAGTGCCGGCCGGGCCCCTGCAGCCTCTGGGCCCAGCCTGAGACCAGCTCCAAGGTAAGTCATATATATATATATATATATATATATATATATATATATATATATATGTATTGGGGGTAGTGGGGGGGATTTTAATATATATTGGGAGGATTTTAATATGTATTTGGGGGGAGCAGGGGGATTTTAATATGTTTGGGGGGGGGGCGGGGGTAGTTTAATATGTATTGGGGGAGCGAGGGTAGATTAATATGTATTGGGGGGGAGCAGGGTAGTTTATTATGTATTGGGGGGAGCGGAGGCCTTTTTAATATGTATTGGGGAGGGCAGAGGTCTTTTTAATATGTATTGGTGGGAGTGGAGGTCTTTTTAATATGTATTAGGGGGAGCGGAGGTCCTTTGAATATGTATTGGGGGAGCAGAGGTCTTTTTAATATGTATTGGGGGGAGTGGTTGTCTTTTTAATATTTTTTTGTGGGGGGGATTGAGTGAGAGTGGGGTAATTGACGGAAGGTGGGGGCGAGTGAGAGGAGAGGGGGTGAGGGAGGGAGTGAGGAAAAGAGGGAGTAAGAGTGAGACACAGGGGAGAGAAATACATATGAGACTGGAGGGGAGACAGAGAGGAGAGAGGGGTGAGGGAGTAAGAGTGAGGCGGGGGAAAGAGAGGGGGTGATTGAGGAAGAGGGAGTGAGACAGAGGGGAGAGAAATACATGGGAAGAGGGGGGAAATAGAGGGGGCTCGTGAGGTGGAAAATGGGGGGGGAGTGGTGATTGTGATACTGCTGACACGGTGGGCGGGGGGGGCGGGGTGTGGAAGTAACTAGTCCTGGGCCCCGAGAAATCTGTCTGCGGCCCTGGGTGAAGTTACAGAGAGAAACATACATTATTGTGCCAATCCTACTGTACCTTCCACTTTCCTTTAGACAGAGAAATACTGCTGCCCTTCCTAATAGGATTATTTAGGACTACTCATGAAGAAGTGAGTACTATACTTAAATTGTTTTGCAAAATGCAAGAATGCTGATTACATTGAATGTTCTATTCCAAAACTGCAGTGCTTGAGTCAAGTTATAAGCTAACCATTTTGCTATTACATAGAGCTATCTAAATGTATCATCAACATTTCTCCAAACTACAAAAGTACCGGAGGGTTTTACAGTGATGGATGTGACCGAGATGCAAAAGGAACAGTCATTTGTAGAATAATTTTTTTCTAAGAACCTTAAAGTAAAAAAACATTACCTTGTATTATTGCTAAGTACAGTAGAATGAACTATATATTTTGTGTGGCATGTATTTTGTATTAATATCAGTAGAGTAGACATATTCTGTGTAGAGATGTGTGGATTGTTCTCAGTATATGAATATGGTATGTATAATACCTAAGACACGTATATACTGTATGCTCTTCTTTTTTTTCCACCATTCATTTATTCCCAAACAAAGAATTGGACACATATTTTGCAGTAAATTATAAAGATAATTGCATAATTATTATTTCTAGGTCATCAGAAGGGTAAATTCAAATAAGAACCCTAGAAATGAGGAAGTATTTTTATAAATATAAACAGGAGTAATTGACAATTTATTCAAGATGTAGGTTCACTGTCCTCAAGAGCTTTCAATAGATTAAAGCAAAATCTAATTCAAGAGCTATGAAACTCAGTTGACAACCCTAGCCACAAAAAGCAGCATTGCAGATACAGAAATACCAGGCGTTATCGCACTTACTAGCACGCGCCAGCAGGTGCAATACTGTAGCATGTTAGCCCCACCACTTTTTCACATGAAGCTAGTGAATACACAACAGGCCTGCTCACACTGGCGCGTTGTGTGTGTCCCGCTGGTGTGTTATGTGCGCCCCCCTGGCGCATTGTGTGTGTCCCGTTGGCGCATTGTGTGTGACCCGCTTGCGCGTTGTGTGTCCCGCTGGCACGTTGTGTGTGTCCCACCGGCGCGTTGTGTGTCCCACTAGCACATTGTGTGTGTTCTGCTAGCACGTTGCGTGTCACGCTGGCGTGTTGTGTGTGTCCCGCTTTCACATTGTGTGTGTTCTGCTGGCACGTTGTGTGTATCTCGCTGGCACGTTGTGTGTGTCCTGCTGCCATGTTGTGTATGTGCTGCTGCCGTGTTATGTATGTGCCACTGACGTGTTGCATTAACCGCTGCTACATCTGCATTATCAACATTGAATTAACATAATATAGTGACATTTTTTACTTGACATACTGTACTAGAGATGATTACTTTTTGCTCCAGAGAGCATTTATTTATTACATTGTAAGGCTTATAAAGTAGGTCTCTGGCAACATTTTAACAGGTAATCTATTGTTATCTGCATTATCCTATCTACTCGATGAAAGTAGAGTTCAGTATGAACATGGGAATTCTCTATAAGTACTTCATCCACAGGGAAGGGATTAATAACATATGGCATGCATTAGTGGGAATTGGCACAGTGGAATTAAAGGGGTACACCTATAATAACATATAGGAAAATTCAGAAAATACATAATGCTTCTCTAATTGAAGAAAATGGTGACATTAAGGGTGGAAATAAATTAATCTTTACATATGTTATTAAAAATGGTTTAACTTTGGATGATAGGAACTTGCAATGCGTTAGATTTTGATGATCCTGTTTTTGCAGAGACTATAGAGCCTATTCTCGTAGCTCCGAAGTTGTCATTGTCAAACTGCATGAATTGCCTTGTTCACAAGAAGCGGAATGAAGTGTGAGAAAAAACGGTATTCTCTATTGCAAATCACTTCTTCTAAAGCTCGTGTAAAAAAAATAGCCAAACCCATAATTCAGACTAGAAATGTAACTCGCAATACTAGTCTCGCCAGTTTTTTGGTGGTGTTAAAAAATACAAATGGGCGTTTTTAGAAGCAGTTTGCATAATGAAGCTACAAGAATAGCAGTTGTGGGCAAAAAATGTGAGTTGAGTCTTTTTTGGACAAACCGATAAGATTGTCAGAGCAAGAGTGAAATTGCCTCTAAAAAAGCCATTTAGCCGCGGTTTGGGTAGCGATGGGGCTCACAGAATAGCAAAGCATGGCAATCCGCTTCTAAAAAGTACTTTAGAAGTGGTTTGTCACACTTTAGAGCTACCAGAATAGGGCCCTGAAAGTAGGATTGCTTCTTAGCATCAGATTACAGTGTATACTGTTGTAAGAGGTTGAAATCCAAGTTTGATCTACTGAAGCTGACTCAGCAAATTGTCATTTGTAAATATTGCAGCCCAGTTTATATACCGGCACTAATTGAAGATATTCCTTTAATCATTTTCCCAATGGTAGCCCTGCCTACAAGATGCTGAAATAGAATCCAACTATCAAAAAATGCTCAAACTCGTCTTTTTTGCAAATCGAGCTATTCAGGTACCGTAGCCCCAAGATACATTGAGGCTGCAACTCCCACATTCTGATCTCGCCGCCTGAAGTTGAAGTTACTACCGCTAAAGTAATGAAGGAGTTAACCCCTCCCACAACCCACACCGTAGGCCTAAACACCCACCATGGGCCAAATACAGTACCACATACACAAACTCCCTCTACCCCCAATAAGCATTAAAATACAATACAACAATCAATACTTTCCAATACATCCATTGATTGCCAGTGTGGTTACCTATGCCCTCAATGAAAGCAAAGGTAACCCCAATAACAATGTATGGGAACCCTACTACCCACCCCCTCTACCCTCAACTTCCCCCACACCCAACACATACATTAGTACTGTACTGTAATCCTTATTATACAGATCTGGATATAGCGCACTTGCCCATTAAAAATAAAACAATACACAGCCAGCATATAGTAAATTCAAGTTGTACTTGCCCATGCCAGGATGAATGCTGCCCTTATCCTCATTTTCTTCCTTCGGCAGCAGCATAATAAAAAAAAAAAATGAACTACTGGCCACTAACACCGTTTATTTACCTGTAAGGATCTGTGATGATCTCTGGCACACAGTGCAGTTGCCACCTACCCCAACCTGCGATCGGGTGCTCCGTTCCTTTTCATTCTGTGGCACGTCCCACGGTGCTGCTGGTGTCGGCCGTCAGCCTCGGGTCGCGCGCAGACCCCACGCTGGGGGAAATACTGTTCCCACTGGTCCTGCCTCCAGGCTCCGTCCTTGCGGTGACGTCACCGTCACGCAGCGCACACACGCTATGCGCGGACGGCATGCACCAAATCGGGTCCTGGCTTCTATTCATTACTCCATAGCTGCTGCTAACTCCTGCTCTGCCTATCACTGCGAGGGATACTGGTGAGCCCTTCCTTGCATATTGGTCCAGGGCACTATACACGCTCAGACAGCCCCTTGACAAGATGGCTGAGCATAAGACTTCAATCAGTGTGAAGTGCTTACTACAATTCCTGCATCCTTGCTTTGTACCTGGGTCTCCTGTTCCTAGCTCCATCTTGTCTGACCCTGGCTTCTTCTGGACTCCGTACTTCTCTACTCCTGACCCCGGCTTTACCAACGACGATCCATACCTCTCCAACCCCGACCACAGCAAAGTACCTATGACGATCCACACCTCTCTAATCTCGACCTCGGCAAGTACCTTCTACTACTCTTACCTCTATAACCCCGACCCGGCTACCCACTACCAATCTACACTTCGGACGTGCTCTCATGGCTGGAGGTTGGTGTTTTTTCAATCCCCACCTCTGCCCCACTGTCACGTCCTGTTTGTGGTGAGCACTCCATTACATTACCTTAGCGGTTATTAACCGCTATAGTCATTGAGTTAGCCCCACCCGCTACAAATCCGGGAGGCCTAACCATGGCAACTAAACCCACATCCCATCACCATACATACAACAGCCACAAAATAAAAGACATTCAATAAAAAAAAACATTTGCCAATAACCACATTAATTGTCACTGTGGTAAACCACGCCTACAATATGGGCATGGATTGCCACAATGGCAATAAATAGCCAACCTAAAAAAAAGCAACCAACAAATAAAATACATGACATTTAAATTAAAAAAATGCCAAAAAATGTATTGATTACTGTATCAATGTGCTTATCTATACCCTGAAAGGGGCATAGATAAAACACATTGCCAGTCAATGGGCATCTTAAAAAAAAATACACAATGAAAAAAAATCCAATCAATCTGTCTCTTTTCTTTGCCGGGATGAACATTCATCCTCCCCATCCAGCAGCGGCACCAACTCTTGCCCCACGATGCAATGATCCTCAGCATTGTTTAAATCTTCCAAGTCACGTGACGAGACATTTAAATTTTGCCTGTAACTCGGGAAGCAGGGGTTCCCCGAGGCTGAAATAAATGTGATTCCGCTCCAGAGACCCCCTGCTTCAATACTGTGTTATTAAAATAAAAATAAAAACAGTGAGATCACTGTAAGAGCTGTGCAGGGAGATGCAGCATTTTTGAGCGCAGCTCTTACAGACTGCAGGCAGATCACAGGGGCAGTACTTAGAAAAAGACACAGCAAAAAGACACTGCTATCCCGAGCAGTATGGCATTTTCCTACCTAACGGTTTGTGATTTGTAATAACGCTTTCTGAATACCATGTGTAGCCAGGTCCCCTGTTGGTAGCGGGGCCGTGTGCGAGCAGCGCGCGTCTCCCTCTCTCATGCGGCCGGTTGCCAGGGACGCGAGCGGGCCGGTTGCCGGGGACGCGAGCGGGCCGGTTGCCGGGGACGCGATTGGGCCATTGCTAGGGCCGCGATCGCGTCGCGAAGGTCCTGGCGGCGCAGGGCGCCGGCATTACTAGATGCGTTGCACATGCGCAAAGGCACAGAAGCGCCGGGAGGAATGCAGGAAGGTCGCGCATGCGCAGAGCAGGGCAGTCCACCCCCAGGGTGCACAGGGGCAGAGCCACATGACCTCTGGGAGCCAATAGAGCTGCAGCATCTCCCTGCAAAGAGATTGATACATTTTCGCGCGCTGAGCCATGCTAGTCAGTGCTGGACCGGGAGAGCTAGGGGAAGGAGGTGAGTGCAGGGGTCTGTGACCCACTGCAATAGGCCAGAAAACCCCTAGGCCCCAGATAGGTCCTGACCTCTCCCAGCTTGTGGTGCATAGGGACTGGCCCTAAGTTAGGGACTATCCCATTATTGTCAGTGATAGATAGGGACACAGCGGACGCTATGCTCCCTGAACGGAGGCTTGGGCTCAGGCCTACACCCCAGAGACAAAGACTATCGCTAGGGTGGGATCGCCCCTGGCGGACCCCGTGCGAGGAGATCCGGGATCAGAAAGAATCATCAAGCGACTGTTCCTTTGCGAAGTTGTTTGCTGGCCCGAGTGCAGGAGCACTCGGCAGGTACCTTCATAAGTGCACCAACCTATACCATTCTCACATTACCTATTCACATAGTGGCAGCGCTGACCACGGGACAAAAGGGGGTAGGCTGTGGACACGGTGTGGGGATACACGGTGGTGGGCGGGTATACTCCTAGTGGAGTAAGAGACACTGAGAGGACTGAGTTACTTGGTGGAGATAACCCCTAGAGGGGGAGTGTTATTAGTGTACGTTATAAGAGTGTGTTATTGCCTGCATATATATTCTGCGTTACAATAAACTGGTTATATATATTCCTGAGTACGTAGTTATTGTATATGTGGGTCCTGTGTAGACAAACTTCTATATATCCCTAGAGCCCTACACAGGTGGAGGCGCTGAAACCAAGAACGATCCAGAGGATTCACCCCAGGCTCTCACCGGCGGAGGCTCAGACCTCCTGTGAGCCTGACAGGTCTAACGCACCACACCTGGTAACGTATAGGTTCCCCCTTACATTCATATATATATGCGATTGGGTGGGGTGGAACACCCGTTACACATGTTAACACAAAAATCAGACCGTGCGGCTGTTAAACCATGCGGTTTGTCACTTTTTTTTAGAAGCGATTTAGAAGAAGTGATTTGCAATAGAGAATAATATTTTTTCCTCGCATTTCATACCGCTTCTTGTGAACATGCTAAACCGTGCGGTAAGGCAATGACACGTTCCGAGCTACTAGAATAGGCCACAATCGTCTCTTTCATTTTCATGAAGTGCAAATGTTTGTATTTGCTTTTAGTGTTTTATCTGATGTTTGCTAAATGTTAATTGAATGCACGTTTGTCATCTCCATCATTAAAAACTGAACATGTTATTAATTAGATCATTTGTCATTATTACTGATAGTTACAGTATGTTGTAATCTAATGGAGCATTTGTTAAAATCATTGATTCAGTGAATGGCTTTACTGTATGATAAGAAACAAATCTATATATGATAAATTAATGTTTTGCAATATCTTTGTTTCCTAAAATTCTATTAATAGGCTTACAAGAAACGTCAATGAGAAATGTTAATGATATTTTTCCTGAAAGATAATTGTCCGTAATTTAGCCATAAATCGAATTCCTCCCTCCCGGTGGCGATTGGATGTGACTTTACAATAGGATTATAGGAAACATACTGTATCTGTGGGAATGCTACTTAAATAGGATCAATAGCGCAAGCAGCAGGAGCACTATGGGAGATACAGTAGAGGAGGGATAAGGAAAAGCAGCAACAAACATCTTTAGGCTATGTGTGAAATGTTCGTGGTTTGGGAAATAAAATCCCAGATATTGTATCATTACAATAATTACCAGGCTGATGGAGATATTGTGGCTATGTTTGTACAATGAAAATCAGGACTGGGATATAACTATGTCAGGTTTTACTACATTTAAAAAGCACAGAGTAGGAAAGGAGGAGGGGAGAAGTTGCCACTTATGTGAGGGTCAATTTAAATGCTACTTTAATACACTGTGCTGGAGAAAGATCTGAGACAATTTGGGTAACACTAGAAACTGGTGAGAAGATTGTTATTCATACTGGGGGTCTACAGACCTATAGAAATGGGAAAATAATTGGATAGGGTTTTAATTGAAGACATTAATAATAGCAATAATTATGAGAGATTTTAATCTGCTTGATTTGAACTGTGGTTGAACTGATTTGAACTGAACTGATTTGAACTGAACTGAACAAACTGATTTGAACTTCTTTAGCCAGAAGCAGGGACATCCTAGATAAGTTTCAGGGGGATCTCTCAAGCTACTGGGGAGGGATCTCACTCATAATGAATGGGGGCAGAGTATCAGATGAAATTGTGGGTGGTCACTTTAGGTTCCAGTAATTATCACTCAATTTGGATTAATATAAAGACAGATGATTAGTCATATCACATAAAAACTAACGTTTTAAAATTGTAGAACAGCTGACTTTTCAGAGATGGGAAATTCATTCAGTGAGTCTTTACCAGGGTGGAGGTATTTGAGTGGAGTGCAAGAGCAGTAAAAAAATAAATAATGCATGCAATACTGAAACCAACATACATCTACATCTTTTACTGGCAGGTTAGTAAAAGCACAAGGAAAAGAAAAGCCAATATGGTTCTCGAAAAGATCTGGAAAGTATTGTAAAGGCAAAAAAACACAAGTTTTAAGAAATATAGGGAGACTCAGAAAATGAAAGAAATAGAACTCTTTTCAGGCTAGGAAAAAGGAGGCTAAGCAAGCAATCAGATGTGCAAAAGCCCAGAAAGAGGCCCAGTGAGTAGGGAAGATGGATATAACATTTTAGGAAAAAACGGGGGATCAATTCACAAAAAAGGGAGCCGCGAAGAGGCTAGTAACTACAGGCCAGTGAGCCTGACATCAGTAGTGGAAAAATCAGTCTAGGACATTTGGTCGCAGACATTTTGCCGTGACCAATTTGCTGTTAGTGTTTAGCCGTCCCTCACCTCACCGCAGGGTCATCTCTCCGCCGGCTGTTTCGCCGCCAAGGTAATCCCGTAACTTTACCTATTCCCCTAAAATGTATCCGCTAAAACCTCTTAATGTACTTACCTTACTGGCAAAATGGCCGGAGGCTGAGCAGCAAAACACCGGCAAAATGGCCAAGACCAAATGTGGAAAAATTGATAGTAACACCGTGGATCGAAAGATTTGTTTAATATTAAAATCCAGCAAATCACAATACCCAGGAATTATGTATTTATCTGATCAGATAATCTCAAATAAATCTGTTTTCTTTTATTGGCTGGGTGACCAAGGTAATACTTCAGGGCGCAGTAAATGTAAAGGCTCCGTACCTAGATTTGAGTAAGGCTTTTAACACTGTCCCACCTTGAAGACTGATAAACAAATTTCAACGCTTGAGATTAGATTCTAAGGTAGTTGAATGGATAATAATATCAGTATTTCATATAGCATTGACCGGTGTCAATGTTATGCACTGTCTTGAAATACTGTACCATGTGCAATTCAGTAGTAGTATTATTTGATTGATCGTTTATGTTCAACAATGCATTGTTGCATAATGAATTGTGTGCAGCCACACCCTGATAAAGTCTCTTTATACAGTTGAAATGCGTCGGAACTATGGCTCAATAACTCTACAATTTTTTTTTTCAGAATCTGTGTCACTCTGAATACATTATGAAAGGATCATGGCAGGGATATCCCTATGAGTGGGGGGGCCCCGTCAATATAGTTTCTGGTACATTTTCTTAATACTTTAGGAGTGCACTAAAGAAAAAGCCTTCTTCTAGATACAACAATGCATGGTCACATTTCTCTAATTGTTTTCCCTACATAGATGTAATTGCACAGTCATTTTAACAAAAAAAGAACAAAAGTACTCCTACAATCAATACATTCATAGATTTAATCATTTTTGCCTTCCCAGTTAAAAAGCTTTTCCATTATAAAATTAATTGCAAAGATTGCATGTACCTCCCCATTTGTGATTCCCACAAGGTTTCTTGTTAAGCCACATTTTTTGTGGGTTAGACTAAAATTCACTATGGACAAACATGTCCTTCAAAGTTTGGTTCTTTCTAAATACTATTTTTTCAGAAACACTTTTTAAAATTCTGCATGAGGAGATTAATCAAACAAAAAATACAATACGTGTTCTACTTTTTGTAATTTATGTATATGATTAAAATAAATCCATTTATCTCTTGGAGAGTACAAAACTCTTTTATATACATCAATCAAATAACCTGTATAACCTTTTTCTATAAACTTCTCCATCAGGATTTGAGATTGAGCTTTAAATAGTTGTCCTGAAGAGAAAATACGGTACATCTTAATCTTAAGAATTGTCTAAATGCGATTCTCTTTTTGAAGGTGGATGTGAACTATAGAAGTTTTAATAGAGTTTTTCCTAAATTCGACTTTTTATTAAAAAAAAAAAAAAAAAAAAGGGATACTCAAAGCCTCCAAATGTATATGCCCATCTCTTTTATATTATTAGAGGGTGCTAGCTACATCAAAAGATTAATACAGAGAAAAAAGAAAACTTCATGCTAAAGAATTGGTAACAAGAAAGGCACATATTCTTTTGCGCTTCATTCAGCAGTGGTGGCAGTTGTGTCGTAATGTGATAATGGTACATATGTTGCACACAGATCGCATGAAAACAAATCAAAACCAATCAAAAGAAAAAATGGTGACAGGCAAGATAATGTTCACTAAATGCATAGATTTATTGCAGTCATAAAGATGTTGCACATAAAGTTCAGAGTGAGGGGGAAGTCCTTGAAGTTTGGGGTTCAAATGAAGTAGGGTGGCAGTAGTAGGAGAATAGGGAGATGGGGAGTGGGAACGGGGTAATCTTCTGTGGAATTGGAGTGTTCTGAAGACAGTGGGGTACACAGTGCAGATCTTGGAGGAGGTGATCCTGGCACCAACAATTGAGAGAATTGGATCTAGAACAAGAGCACAGACAAAGGGACCTCCAATGGTGTAGCAAGAAAACTCAATTTATTAAACAGGCAGTGTAAAAAGTTTTCACTCATGAATTGAAGCTTATAACAAGCATTAGGAGGCTATCCGAAATGTGCAGCTGTCCTGTCTTTCCCTTTAATGTCTCCGATGTTTCTCCGTTGCTGTGGCCGCTAGCACTGTACCTCCAGGCATCCCGGGAGATTTCCTAGGGCAGAGTTGCAGTGCGATCGTTTCAGATGATGTCAGCGTAGGGGAAGCACACCTGCTCCGGAAGCCTTGAAGATCCAAAAGATCCTCCAACGCGTTTCACAAGAAACGGCTTGCTTCCTCTGGTAGCTATAGTAGCTATTTACCAAGAAATAATACATTTTCAAAGGAAAGAACAATTTCCTATATCAAAAATAACTTCATATACTAGAAAGACAGATACCATACCCAGTAGATATAGTGCACAAAATAAAAGACTCCAACATTTCATAGAGACCAACAAAATCTGATAATATTATATAAAAGTCCTTTGAAAAAAGTCATATAAAAGTAATGCTTAGTCTGATCTCAGGAAACTCCTCCAGCAGCAGCAGGAAGCAGAGCGGTGCACAGCCGTGAAGTAAACAGGGCTAGACTGATGTGGTGACTAAAAAGGTTTATTGAACAGACATGTGCAGCTGATGGATCCTGTGACGCGTTTCAGCCCTCAGGCCTTTGTCAAAGAGTATCCATCTGTTGTGGGAGGAACATAGTTAGAGGCAGAATCAACGCAAACATCTGCACCAGGTACAAATCAGGTGAGGTGGGTGACTCGTCTAATTACTATATAACAGCCACTTTTAAAAGCCAGGTTAAAAACAATGCCAAGAGATATAATACAGTGTGCAAGGAAACAAATCAATACATATAATATATATAATAAGATACTCTCAGAAACAAATGAAATGTAAACATAAGCAAAAGCAAATATACATATGTCTGATACAATAGTGAATAATACAATTAATAGCAAATGGACATCCCTGTTAAGGATGACTGATCAGTAGCAACAACATTTATATAGCAGCAACTTTGCAACTTCCAATGGTCTAGCAATGATGACAGAAAAAGGGGAAAAGGGGAAGGGGGGGGGGGAAATGGGATGGGGTATGTACAATGGGATGGGGTAGGTACAATGAAACAGAATATATATACAAATGCATTCAGTCATGAAGAAAATGTTGCAATTCCCAGGGGGGAGGGGGGAGAAGGAAGGTGGTAAATGGGATTGGGTAGGTACAATGAAACAGAATATATATACAAATGCATTTAGTCATGAAGAAAATGTTGCAATTCCCAGTCAACATTGAGACCATGTGGCTGGAGAGTGTTGAGAGAAAAAATCCATTGCATCTCCATTTTGTTTAACCTATTTAATCTATCCCCACCTATAATGTGTGTTGGGATATGTGCAATACCAAAGAATCTAAAGTTTTTTAAACCGCCAGATGAGCATAAAGTAAAATGTTTGGATACTGGATGTGAAAGATCCTTAATTTTAATCAGTCTAATGTGTTCAGATATTCTTTTATGTAGTGGGCGGATAGTCCTGCCAACATATTTGCATTGCAACCACATAGAATAACATACACAACGTAGCTCGTGTGACAGTTTATAAATGTTGAAATTCTGTATTTGTTGTCAGTTGAGACAGTATTAACCTTTTTTGTAGGTAATGCGTATAGACAGCATTTGCAGAAGCCACATTTAAAGAACCCTTTGGGTATATTCCTAACCCTGGATTGAGATTGTGACTGAAAGAGACTTTTAGAGAGGGATGTGGCCAAAGTATTAGCCCTCCTAAATGCAAATCTTGGTCTTTGAATAAATGGCTCCATATCAGGATCTAGTTTCAATACATTCCAATGTTTGGATATGATGTGTTGAATCTGTGATGCCTGTCTGCTGAACTTGGTGATGAATAAAGTATTATCTTGAAACTTGTTTTGTGGTTTGAGTGTTTTTTATTATTACCTTTTATCAACGTTGTCCTGTCAGAACATTCAGCATAAGTAAAGGCCTGATCTATATCTTTCTTAGAGTACCCTCTATCTACAAACTTCAAACTTAAGTTATGTGAATGTTGGAGAAAATTATCATGGTCTGAGCATAATCTTTTATAGCGCAGAAATTGCCCCTTTGGAATCCCACGAATCAGGGATCTGGGATGACAGCTTTTGACATACAAGTATGAATTCCTTGATTGAGGTTTCGTAAAAATATCAGTTGATATTGCGGAGTCCGGGCCACCATGGAGTGTCACATCTAAGTAGTTACTGTAATACTATGGGAATCAGTGTTGAATGTGAAATTAAGGTTTATCTCATTGATGTTTAAAGTGTCCATGAAGGTGTGCAAGGTGTGTAGGTCACCATCCCAGATGAAAATCAAGTCATCAATGTAACGTTTGTAGAAAATAATATTAGAACGGAAAATATTAGTGCTACCAAAAATGTGAACAGATTCCCATAAACCCATAAAGAGATTGGCATAAGAGGGGGCAAAAGAAGTCCCCATAGCCGTGCCTTGTGTTTGAAGATAAAAAAAGTGAGTCAAAAAGAAAGTAATTATGTGTTAATAAAAACAAAATAGAATCGTTAATGAAAGTGATTTGTGCAGTGGACAGTGAAGATAATTGTAAATAGTGATAAATTGCTTTAAGGCCGTGTTCATGTGCTATAATCGTGTATAGTGATGTGACATCCATTGTGACCCACCTGTAACTCTGCTTCCAGACAATGTTCTCCAAATCCACAAGTAATGCAGTAGTATCCTGTATGAAGGATGGTAAGTGCTGTACAATGGGCTGTAGAAAGTGGTCCACATATCGGGAAACACCATCTCCCAAAGATCCAATACTAGAGACAATGGGTCGCCCCGGAGGGTTCTCCATTGACTTGTGGATCTTTGGGAGATGGTGGAACACCGGTATGATAGGACATTCACACATGAGATATTTTCTTTCTCTATTACTTAGGACCTGTAAGACATCACCAAGTTCCAGAAGTGTTTCTAATTCTGCAAGAAATCTTTTAGTGGGGTCTGTTCTCAATCTTGTGTAAAAGATGTTATCACTCAACAGTCTCATAGCTTCATTCCTATATTTAATTGACGACTGGACTATAATGGCCTCCCCTTTATCAGCATTTTTGATTATGATGGACTTATCATTCTTAAGTAGGTCTAAATCTATCTTTTCTTGTTTGGTCAAGTTGTTTGGTGTAGAGAAAGACCCTGGAAAGGAGAAACCCCTTGCCAGTAATCTAAGATCTCTATCTACCAAACTCTCAAAGGTAGAGATGCATGGTCCTTTGGAACTATTTGGAATAAAAGAAGAACGGTTTTTAAGACCTGAGTCAACATGACCAAAAAAGAGGGGCCCTATAGGATCATCAGTACAACATTCGTCAAAAAGAATATTCATATCAGAATTAAATACATGTTCATTAAAAGAACAGATATCTTTGTTCAACAGTACATTATCAGACTCTGGGACACCTGAATTTGAATTTTAAGCAATTTGACCTTTTTTGGAAAACAATTTTTTCAACGCCAATTTTCTTGTATATTTTTGAAGATCTATAATTGTGTTGAAAAGAACAAAGTTTTCTTGGGGTGCGAAGTTTAAACCCTTATTGAGCAGGACAATTTGTTGTGGAGTGAGAGGGGTATCAGAGATGTTAATGATATTACTTAGTGAGGGGTCTATGAGTATTTTTTCCTCTTGTTGTCTGAGCCAGAGGGTCTCTGTTCTTTTTGCCCCTTCTACACCTTTTCCGTTTTTTGACGGTATATGTTCCATGCTTGGGGGGTTCGGTTTTACTCTATCATCTTTGGAACTTGATATATATGTTTTGTTGAAATAACCACCATCAGAATCTTTGCGGTCATTAGTGTTGTGTTTTGAAAAAGACACAGATGGCCTGTCTATGGTATCGGACGAGTCCGTATCGAAACTGGACCTGCGATCTGTGTGTGGTAATTTCAAGATAGATTTAGTATTTTATTCTTTGAGTAATATGATCATCCTCTATAGACATTTTGCGAGGTGTAGAGTGAAATGGAACTCTTGACCTTTCAAAATTTCCAGTAGTACCCAACTTTTCCCAGGCATAAACCTGATTCCTCTCATAATCTGCTTTGTCTCTAAAAAAACTTGTCCTGCTTTTTTGATACCACTCCCTTCTCCATTTTCTCTATATTTTGTAGGAGAATTTTATCGTTATGTGAGAAACGATCCATATCACTGTATTTGTGTAATTCTCATTTGAGAATGTCAATCTCAGTAGTTAGGGATTTTTTCTCTTTAATCTTATGTCGTACAATCAATTCCATAAGTTCAGTAGAGCAAGTGTCTAATATTTTTCTCCAATGCAGTTCGAATTCTTTATCAGAGAAACCGAAAGACGGCATTTCTTTCACGCGTAATCCTCTAGGAATGCGTTTAACCCTTTAATAGTTCTCCAAGGATGTTATGTCCCAGAAAATTCTAATATCTTGGGTTAAAAGTTTTTCCAACTTCACAAAGTGATCAATAAGATCTGTGGAGTTATCGCATGTAATGTTAGCTGAAGTCTCATCGAATAGATGTGAAGCCCTTTTGGTTCTCTCGGAATTGTTCCCACATTTTTGAACATAGTTTGTAAATGGTTCTGTTGTTGCTAAATGTTCCTCATCCATCTCACAATAATGATAGGTAAACTCCCTTAGTAATAAAATAGGAGATGTCCAATATAATATATGAGTCTAAAATTAGTCACCAGCAGTCCTTGTGTAAACGTGGGTAATCTTCATGAATAAGTATATTGTTTGTCCCACAAATCTTCGAGCAACCTGTACTCAGCAAAGTAAATACAGGTAAGCTAGTTATCCCATCAGGTGCATCAGAAGGAAAACGTGGCAGTTGCTGCATGTATCAATTCACTCTGTCAGGATGTTTGGCAGTTTGGCGTGACCTCTGAGTATGTGTATACCAATATAGCAACTGGCCCAGCTCTGGGCACCAACTCGTTTCAAGCACTCACGGTTTTGGAGAGGTAAAAACGCCGTGACTCAATCCTCTGTATCCTCAGCGTTGCACCGCCAACCCTCCTGTGACTGCGACATCACGTGGGGCGGTCATGTGACCGGCGGTGATCTCGTCCAAGAGCAGCAACTGCCCGGCGTGCGATCCAGCGGGGAAACACAGGAAACTCGTCCAGCAGCAGCAGGAAGCAGAGCGGAGCACAGCCGTGAAGTAAACAGGGCTAGACTGATGTGGTGACTAAAAAGGTTTATTGAGCAGACATGTGCAGATGATGGATCCTCCGACGCGTTTCAGCCCTCAGGCCTTTGTCAAAAAGTGATCCATCAGTTGTGGGAGGAACATAGTTATAGGCAGAATCAACGCAAGACACCAGGTACAAATCAGGTGAGGTGGGTGACTCGTCTAATTACTATATAACAGCCACTTTTAAAAGCCAGGTTAAAAACAATGCCAAGAGATATAATACAGTGTGCAAGGAAACAAATCAATACATATAATATATATAATAAGATACTCCCGGCAACAAATGAAATGTAAACATAAGCAAAAGAAAATATACAGTACATATGTCTGATACAATAGTGAATAATACAATTAATAGCAAATGGACATCCCTGTTAAGGATGAGTGATCAGTGGCAACAACATTTATATAGCAGCAACTTAGCAACTTCCAATGGTCTAGCAATGATGACAGGAAAAGGGGGAAAATGGGAAGGGGGGGGAAGGAAGGTGGTAAATGGGATGGGGTAGGTACAATGAAACAGAATATATATACAAATGCATTCAGTCATGAAGAAAATGTTGCAATTCCCAGGGGGGGGGGGGAAGGAAGGTGGTAAATGGGATTGGGTAGGTACAATGAAACAGAATATATTCCCCCCCCCTTCCCCTTTTCCCCTTTTTCCTGTCATCATTGCTAGACCATTGGAAGTTGCTAAGTTGCTGCTATATAAATGTTGTTGCCACTGATCACTCATCCTTAACAGGGATGTCCATTTGCTATTAATTGTATTATTCACTATTGTATCAGACATATGTATATTTTCTTTTGCTTATGTTTACATTTCATTTGTTGCCGGGAGTATCTTATTATATATATTATATGTATTGATTTGTTTCCTTGCACACTGTATTATATCTCTTGGCATTGTTTTTAACCTGGCTTTTAAAAGTGGCTGTTATATAGTAATTAGACGAGTCACCCACCTCACCTGATTTGTACCTGGTGCAGGTGTTTTGCGTTGATTCTGCCTATAACTATGTTCCTCCCACAACTGATGGATCACTCTTTGACAAAGGCCTGAGGGCTGAAACGCGTCAGAGGATCCATCAGCTGCACATGTCTGCTCAATAAACCTTTTTAGTCACCACATCAGTCTAGCCCTGTTTACTTCACGGCTGTGCTCCGCTCTGCTTCCTGCTGCTGCTGGACGAGTTTCCTGTGTTTCCCCGCTGGATCGCACGCTGGGCAGTTGCTGCTCTTAGACGAGATCACCGCCGGTCACATGACCGCCCCACGTGACGTCGCAGTCACAGGAGGGTTGGCGGTGCAACGCTGAGGATACAGAGGATTGAGTCACGGCGTTTTTACCTCTCCAAAACCGTGAGTGCTTGCAACGAGTTGGTGCCCAGAGCTGGGCCAGTTGCTATATTGGTATATACATACTCAGAGGTCACGCCAAACTGCCAAACATCCTGACAGAGTGAATTGATACACGCAGCAACTGCCACGTTTTCCTTCTGATGCACCTGATGGGATAACTAGCTTACCCGTATTTACTTTGCTGAGTACAGGTTGCTCGAAGATTTGTGGGACAAACAATATACTTATTCATGAAGATTACCCACGTTTACACAAGGGTTGGTGGTGACTAATTTTAGACTCATATATTATATTGGACATCTCCTATTTTATTACTAAGGGAGTTTACCTATCATTATTGTGAGATGGATGAGGAACATTTAGCAACAACAGAACCATTTACAAGCTATGTTCAAAAATGTGGGAACAATTCCGAGAGAACCAAAAGGGCTTCACATCTATTCGATGAGACTTCAGCTAACATTACATGCGATAACTCCACAGATCTTATTGATCACTTTGTGAAGTTGGAAAAACTTTTAACCCAAGATATTAGAAATTTCTGGGACATAACATCATTGGAGAACTATTTAAGGGTTAAACGCATTCCTAGAGGATTACGCGTGAAAAAAATGCCGTCTTTTGGTTTCCATGATAAAAAATTCGAACTGCACTGGAGAAAAATATTAGACACTTGCTCTACTGAATTTATGGAATTGATTGTACGGCATAAGATTAAAGAGAAAAAATCCCTAACTACTGAGATTGACATTCTCAAAAGTGAATTACACAAATACAGTGATATGGATCGTTTCTCACATAACGATAAAATTCTCCTACAAAATATAGAGAAAATTGAGAAGGGAGTGGTATCAAAAAAGCAGGACAAGTTTTTTTAGAGACAAAGCAGATTATGAGAGGAATCAGGTTTATGCCTGGGAAAGGTTGGGTACTACTGGAAATTTTGAAAGGTCAAGAGTTCAATTTCACTCTACACCTCGCAAAATGTCTATAGAGGATGATCATATTACTCAAAGAACAAATACTAGATCTATCTTGAAATTACCACACACAGATCGCAGGTCCAGTTTCGATACGGACTCGTCCGATACCATAGACAGACCATCTGTGTTTTTTCAAAACACAATACAGATTCTGATGGTGGTTATTTCAACAAAACATATATATCAAGTTCCAAAGATGATAGAGTGAAACCGAACCCCCAAGCATGGAACATATACCATCAAAAAACGGAAAAGGTGTAGAAGGGGCAAAAAGAACAGAGGGACCCTCTGGCTCAGACAACAAGAGGAAAAAATACTCATAGACCCCTCACTAAGTAATATCATTAACATCTCTGATACCCCTCTCACTCCACAACAAATTGTCCTGCTCAATAAGGGTTTAAACTTCGCACCCCAAGAAAACTTTGATCTTTTCAACACAATTATAGATCTTCAAAAATATACAAAAAAATTGGCGTTGAAAAAATTGTTTTCCAAAAAAGGTCAAATTGATTCAAATTCAAATTCAGGTGTCCCAGAGTCTGATAATGTACTGTTGAACAAAGATATCTGTTCTTTTAATGAACATGTATTTAATTCTGATATGAATATTCTTTTTGACGAATGTTGTACTGATGATCCTATAGGGCCCCTCTTTTTTGGTCATGTTGACTCAGGTCTTAAAAACCGTTCTTCTTTTATTCCAAATAGTTCCAAAGGACCATGCATCTCTACCTTTGAGAGTTTGGTAGATAGAGATCTTAGATTACTGGCAAGGGGTTTCTCCTTTCCAGGGTCTTTCTCTACACCAAACAACTTGACCAAACAAGAAAAGATAGATTTAGACCTACTTAAGAATGATAAGTCCATCATAATCAAAAATGCTGATAAAGGGGGGGCCATTATAGTCCAGTCGTCAATTAAATATAGGAATGAAGCTATTAGACTGTTGAGTGATAACATCTTTTACACAAGATTGAGAAATGACCCCACTAAAAGATTTCTTGCAGAATTAGAAACACTTCTTGAACTTGGTGATGTCTTACAGGTCCTAAGTAATAGAGAAAGAAAATATCTCATGTGTGAATGTCCTATCATACCGGTGTTCCATCATCTCCCAAAGATCCACAAGTCAATGGAGAACCCTCCGGGGCGTACCATTGTCTCTAGTATTGGATATTTGGGAGATGGTGTTTCCCGATATGTGAACCACTTTCTACAGCCCATTGTACAGCACTTACCATCCTTCACACAGGATACTACTGCATTACTTGTGGATTTGGAGAACATTGTCTGGAAGGAGAGTTACAGGTGGGTCACCATGGATGTCACATCACTATACACGATTATAGCACATGAACACGGCCTTAAAGCAATTTATCACTATTTACAATTATCTTCACTGTCCACTGCACAAATCACTTTCATTAACGATTCTATTTTGTTTTTATTAACACATAATTACTTTCTTTTTGACTCACTTTTTTTATCTTCAAACACAAGGCACGGCTATGGGGACTTCTTTTGCCCCCTCTTATGCCAATCTCTTTATGGGTTTATGGGAATCTGTTCACATTTTTGGTAGCACTAATATTTTCCGTTCTAATATTATTTTCTACAAACGTTACATTGATGACTTGATTTTCATCTGGGATGGTGACCTACACACCTTGCACACCTTCATGGACACTTTAAACATCAATGAGATAAACCTTAATTTCACATTCAACACTGATTCCCATAGTATTACAGTAACTACTTAGATGTGACACTCCATGGTGGCCCGGACTCCGCAATATCAACTGATATTTTTACGAAACCTCATTCAAGGAATTCATACTTGTATGCCAAAAGCTGTCATCCCAGATCCCTGATTCGTGGGATTCCAAAGGGGCAATTTCTGCGCTATAAAAGATTATGCTCAGACCATGATAATTTTCTCCAACATTCACATAACTTAAGTTCGAAGTTTGTAGATAGAGGGTACTCTAAGAAAGATATAGATCAGGCCTTTACTTATGCTGAATGTTCTGACAGGACAACGTTGATAAAAGGTAATAATAAAAAACACTCAAAGCCACAAAACAAGTTTCAAGATAATCCTTTATTCATCACCAAGTTCAGCAGACAGGCATCACAGATTCAACACATCATATCCAAACATTGGAATGTATTGAAACTAGATCCTGATTTGGAGCCATTTATTCAAAGACCAAGATTTGCATTTAGGAGGGCTAATACTTTGGCCACATCCCTCTCTAAAAGTCTCTTTTAGTCACAATCTCAATCCAGGGTTAGGAATATACCCAAAGGGTTCTTTAAATGCGGCTTCTGTAAATGCTGTCTATACACATTACCTACAAAAAAGGTTAATACTGTCTCAACTGACAACAAATACAGCATTTCAACATTTATAAACTGTCACACGAGCTACGTTGTGTATGTTATTCTATATCAGGGCTGCACAATATATGGCCCGGGGGCCGCATGCGGCCCGTCTGGCCTCTTTGTGCAGCCCGCGATGACTCTGGCCGGGTGCCAGTTAATTAAATAAATTTAAAAAAAAAAAAATTTAAATGGCGGCGATTCATCCCGCCTCCCTCCCTTTCCCTCCCAGCCCCCAGGTTTTGCGGTGCGCGGGGGCAGCAGCAGCCGTGTGGTTTTTTTTTTTCAATAGCAGGATGCCGGGGAGGTCTGAGCATGACGGGGGCGGGGCTTAGTACCGGGGAGAGGATGTGCTGAGCTGATCTAAGAGAGAGGTGAGAGGTGTGTGTGTGTGTGTGTGTGTGTGTGTGTGTGTGTCTGTGTGTGTGTGTGTGTGTGTGTGTGTGTGTGTGTGTGTGTGTGTGTGTGTGTGTGTGTGTGTGTGTGTGTGTGTGTGTGTGTGTGTGTGTGTGTGTGTGTGTGTGTGTGTGTGAAAAATGGGCTGGTGGGGGGGTTGGGTGTGAAAAACGGGCTGGTGGGGGGTGGGTGAGTGTGAAAAACAGGCTGGTGGGGGGTGGGTGGGTGTGAAAAACAAGCTGGTGGGGGGATTGGGTGTGAAAAACGGGCTGGTGGGGAGGTGGGCTGCTGACATGTGATGGGGGGGTGGGCTGCTGACAAGTGAGGGGGGGTAGGCTGCTGACATGTGAGTGGGGGTGGGCTGCTGACATGTGAGGGGGGTGGGCTGCTGACATGTGAGGGGGGTGTGCTGCTGACATGTGAGGGGGGGTGGGCTGCTGACATGTGAGGGGGTGTGGGCTGCTGACATGTGAGGGGGGGGGTGCTGACATGTGAGGGGGGCTGCTGACATGTGAGCGGGGGCTGCTGACATGTGAGGGGGGGCTGGGCTGCTGACATGTGAGGGGCAGTGGGTGGGAAGTGATGTGAGGTGCAGGGGGGGGAGAGTGATGTGAGGTGCAGGGGGGGAGAGAGTGATGTGAGGTGCAGGGGGGGAGAGAGTGATGTGAGGTGCAGGGGGGGGATACTGATGTGAGTTGCAGGGGGAGGGTGAGAGTGATGTGAGTTGCAGGGGGAGGGTGTGATGTGAGTTGCAGGGGGGGGAGAGAGTGTCATATTGAGGGGAGGGGGAGAGTCATATTGATGGGAGGGGGAGAGTGTCATATTGATGGGAGGGGGAGAGAGTGTCATTTAGGGGAGGGGGAGAGAGTGTCATATTGAGGGAAGAGAGACATGGGGGGGATGCTGACTTGTGGGGGGGGATGCTGACATGGAATGGGCTGGGGGGGATGTGGAGGGGGGTATTGTATGTTTGATGTGGAGGGGGTATTGTGTGTTTGATGTGGAGGGGGGTAATGTGTGTTTGATGTGGATGGGGGTATTGTGTGGGTGAGGGGGAGAGATGGGGGTATGAGAGATAGATGGGGAGTATCGTAAAGATTGATAGTGAGGGGTTCTGGGGGAGATATGAGGATGATGATGATGATGATGATGATGATGATGAGAGGTGCTGGAGGAGAGATGATGATGATGATTTAACCCGTGCGGCCCAAATTTTTTTTCCTTGGAGCAGTTCGGCCCTTCTCGCTTTATGAGTTGGGCAGGCCTGTTATATGTGGTTGCAATGCTAAATATGTTGGCAGGACTATCCGCCCACTACATAAAAGAATATCTGAACACATTAGACTGATTAAAATTAAGGATCTTTCACATCCAGTATCCAAACATTTTACTTTATGCTCATCTGGCGGTTTTAAAAACTTTAGATTCTTTGGTATTGCACATTTCCCAACACACATTAGAGGTGGGGATAGATTAAATAGGTTAAACAAAATGGAGATGCAATGGATTTTTTCTCTCAACACTCTCCAGCCACATGGTCTCAATGTTGACTGGGAATTGCAACATTTTCTTCATGACTAAATGCATTTGTATATATATTCTGTTTCATTGTACCTACCCAATCCCATTTACCACCTTCCTTCTCCTCCCCCCTCCCCCCCTGGGAATTGCAACATTTTCTTCATGACTGAATGCATTTGTATATATATTCTGTTTCATTGTACCTACCCAATCCCATTGTACCTACCCCATCCCATTTCCCCCCCCCTTCCCTTTTTCCCCTTTTTCTGTCATCATTGCTAGACCATTGGAAGTTGCTAAGTTGCTGCTATATAAATGTTGTTGCCACTGATCACTCATCCTTAACAGGGATGTCCATTTGCTATTAATTGTATTATTCACTATTGTATCAGACATATGTATATTTGCTTTTGCTTATGTTTACATTTCATTTGTTGCCGGGAGTATCTTATTATATATATTATATGTATTGATTTGTTTCCTTGCACACTGTATTATATCTCTTGGCATTGTTTTTAACTTGGCTTTTAAAAGTGGCTGTTATATAGTAATTAGACGAGTCACCCACATCACCTGATTTGTACCTGGTGCAGGTGTTTTGCATTGATTCTGCCTATAACTATGTTCCTCCCACAATTGATGGATCACTCTTTGACAAAGGCCTGAGGGCTGAAACGCGTCAGAGGATCCATCAGCTGCACATGTCTGCTCAATAAACCTTTTTAGTCATCACATCAGTCTAGCCCTGTTTACTTCACGGCTGTGCTCCGCTCTGCTTCCTGCTGCTGCTGGACGAGTTTCCTGTGTTTACCCGCTGGATCGCACGCTGGGCAGTTGCTGCTCTTGGACGAGATCACCGCCGGTCACATGACCGCCCCACGTGACGTCGCAGTCACAGGAGGGTTGGCGGTGCAACGCTGAGGATACAGAGGATTGAGTCATGGCATTTTTACCTCTCCAAAACCGTGAGTGCTTGCAACGAGTTGGTGCCCAGAGCTGGGCCAGTTGCTATATTGGTATATACATACTCAGAGGTCACGCCAAACTGCCAAACATCCTGACAGAGTGAATTGATACACGCAGCAACTGCCACCTTTTCCTTCTGATGCACCTGATGGGATAACTAGCTTACCCGTATTTACTTAGTCTGATCTCACCCATAACTCTGCAAAAATAATTCCTCATTCCATGGCATGCATTTGGGCACTGACCGTTCTGTGCCTTAGTACAGTAAGTTACTATTGCAGCAAATATTTTATTTTAAAAATGTTTTACCAAGAAATAGTAGCTATAGTAGCTATTTACCAAGAAATAATACATTGAAAATAACATGGGCACAGAATTATTTGTTATTTAGACTCTCCATTGAGAGGGTCTCATTATCCACAGTGACAATCAATAATTTTATGTTTAAAAAGGATTTATTTATTTTTTGTGGTAAATATGTGTATTTTATTTTGGTTAATGAATACAAAAACACTATGAGCCTCATTTGGCGAATAGGGTAGATCCCTATTATCATTAGTAGATCCCTATGGGCATTAGTCTAGAGGAGGTGTATGTTTGTTTGGGGGTAGGGCGGGTGGGTGGCAGGAGAGGTGGTTAACCCCTTCATTACCATAGTGGTTAGCCACTAAGGTAATTAAGCTTTTTTAAATTATTATTTTTCAAGTAGGTTTGAAGTAGAGGATCTTTTGAATGGGGATTTTGAGTGGGATCCCTCAACATTAATCCTTTCGGGCTGCAAGTCTATTGTACTTATGGCCACATGGGTGAAGCTTGGGGGGGGGGCACGTTTGGGCTATGATCATCAACATTTTCCCTCTAGGTCGCAGAGGGCATAACTCTTGCTATATCTGAAGCATAAAATCTTTTATATATCACAAATAAAAAAAACATTAAAGATTGCACTCACAAATTAAAAAAAGTGTAATCACCTGGTTAATGGAGTGAACACTCCCACTTGGACACGGCTACTGGTTTCATCCTCCTCACTGCGTCCGACCACTGTAGAGACTAGATTGATCTACAGTAGAGCCTGTGTAATCCACTGCTGCTGTGGACCTTGAGCTTTATGAACGACCTCTGTGGTGTTGTCAATGGCGTCCCTCTTTTAGTTTGGGAAACACTTGAATAACTGTTTTATTCCACCTAAAATATTCACTTTATACTGTAATATGAATATTTTAAATGCTATGCTATTCCCCTGATATACTGCCCCATTGTGTGCTTTAATTTATACTGCTAAAACAGTATATCTATTTTCAAAAATAGAGATATACTGTAGTTGGTAGGAACCCTCCATAACTCTAACAAGAAGCACACTATTGGCGCACACCACGGCAATTCAAACTCCACATTTAATACTTCTACGCTTAATATAAGTCTAAACATGCAACAGAAATTAGCATATATTTAGTGTGTAAAATACCCACTAAATATGATCACTTCTGTTGCATGTGTAGACTTATATTAAGCGTAGAAGTATTAAATGTTGAGTTTTAATTGCCGTGGTGTGCACTAATAGTGTGCTTCTTGTTAGAGTTATGGTGGGTTCCTACCAACTATATCTTTATTTTTGAAAATATTTCAATCAGCACACAGGTAGCACCGATTGCCACTCAAGGCATGTGGGCTAAATTCATAATTAAATCACCTAATTCTATTATTAATCAGTGAGCGGTATATTTTCTTTTAGTTTTGTAAAACAGCATATCACCTGATATTAATCAGGGTTAGTTTGAACAAGGAAACTTGACAAATGGCTAACATTCAATTTATGGTGTTAGCAGACTAACGTCAAATATATGAGATAATCATACATTGGGGAAAAGAGATCTGATAACAATCCTGACAGATGTAACATGTGTATGTACATGAAATGTAATATGTCAATGACCACATGAAACAGACCAAATTACAGTAACTCATTTTCACTACCATATAGCATTTAAAGATGGAGAAGGAGCGGCTCAGTGAGTAAAGACACTGACTGGCACTGAGTTTGAAGCAGGTTCAATTCCTGGTTCAATTCCTAGTGTTGGCTCCTTGTGACCTTAGGCAAGTTACTTTATCTCCCTGTGCCTCAGGCACCAAAAACATAGATTGTAAGCTCCACGGGGCAGGGACCTGTGCCTGCAAAATGTCTCTGTAAAGCGCTACGTAAAAATAGCAGCGCTATACAAGAACATGCTATTATTATATTATTATTATTAAAGATGTCCAGGGGGGTTAAAAAAGGCCAAATTAAGGTCCTCAAACTTGTGGAACTCAAGGTACGGGAGCAGCAACACTAAGTGTGCTTTGCCATGTTTCTTACAGCCCAGTATATCCAGCTGAGTTTCACTTCCATCATTATATACAGTAGGCCTTCATACATATAGCGTCATCACGTGAAGACAAATACATTAACCACAAAATGAAATTGTTCTTATAAACATTAAATAAATGAGTGCAAAATAATATCCGTGTTGAGTTCTGCTGGGGATAGAATATTCAAAGTATAAATCCACTTCCTTTCTGTCTATAGTAACTTTCTATCCTCGCTTCCTCCTCTCAAGGAACTATGTACCCTATACTGTTAATGCCAATTAGCTTAAGTTCTCTCAGGGAACATCCATGAAAGCCTTTAAAGTATCTACCTATTGAAATTAAAAAGTTGCCATTGATAATGTTCCTAATGTGTTTGTCCATATCATGTTCTTTCAGTTTTACCGAGGAAGGGAAAGAAACAGTGCACTTTGGATTTGAATTAAAGTGAATTTATTTTGCCAATTGATCGACGTCTCGACCTCTGTCAGCATTTCTCAAGAGTTAGTCCCACTAACTCTTGAGAAAGGCAGACGGAGGCCGAAATGTCGATCAATTGGCAAAATAAATTCACTTTAATTCAAATCTGAAGTGTCCTGTTTCTTTCCCTTCCTCCATATTCACTTGGAATATTACACAGATTTTCCCTGGACCAGGAGCACCGGTAATTGTATTATTATTATTATTATCATCATAATTTTGGTGTGCAACATCCCCTTATCTTTCTGTTTTACCAACATATTTCAAGTTCCAAGGACAAATGATCATATAGATAACCTTCACACTTTTGCAAATTATGTAATGTTTCATTTTATTTGTAATCCATATGTACAGATGGCAAATATTACATCAACCACAAGTAAATGTACCTACATTTTTACAAGAATCACTTCCCTTGAGTACCTGTGATATTCACCTAAAATGGTGCACATTTTGCACCCATAGTGGAGCCTTGTAACTGCAAATACAATAAAATAATCCATCAAAAAAATAGTTACGTGTAAGTACAAATTGCAATAAATCTAAAACAAAACTATTATATTCCATCAATTCATTGTTGGTCATTCTGAAAAATGCTAAGTCTAAATCCCCAATCTGTGTTCGACATCTAAACTGACTAAGATTGAATTATCCAGAACAGTAACATCCATTAGTTTATTTAATAGATGTGGTGTATCGCTTAAGCAAGAAGGCAAACTCATGACAAAAGATTAGAAAGAAAAATATACATAACTACAGACATTCTCAGAGAGATCAAATTCCTGAAATAATCAGTCACCCTGAAGGCTTACCAAAGGACTCATGTATCTTGGGGTTTGTATAGAATGTTGGCTCTTCTATACAGAGGTTTTTTTTAAATAAACAACTATGGCAGAATCACTGTAAGCTCAATTAACAATGGCATACATTTCTTTTCGATACCTCGTTGGAGAAAAGAGTGTTTGTTGGTAACAAGTATTTTTACGCAATTGTCTTGCATTCTCTTGAGCATAATATTTCCTATCCAGGACTACAACATTACCACCTTCGTCTGGGGTCTTTATTGTGATGTTTCGCATTGATTTTAATTAATTAACAGGGATTTCCTATGTTTAAGTTTGTAATGTTGCTAGTAACTAGATATATAACATTTTCAACATTAGAGCTGGAGGAGGGGGATAATGGGGGATAAGAAAGAGGTTGGAGAGGAAGGGGTGGAGGGGGAGGAGATCCAATTATAAATGCCCACAAACCTCCCTCCAAATTAATTAGGGAGTGATGTCTGTGCTGTAAAAGGAGCACACCGGGAGGTATCCTGGGCTATATGCTAATTACAAAGTATATTTAAATGAGTCACATCCCACACTTCCTTAAAGGTTGTCCAATGTCCATAACTTTACTAAGTGGATAAAACTAAGGCACCTACTGCCTGGAGTGAGACCCAACAGGATTAAAGCCCACAACCTCTTCTACTCTAGGCATGAGCTAAACTAGCTGATAGCTAGCACCAATGTCACTGCCTATTACCATATATTCAAGTGATATCTTTTTTGTTGAACTCTGATAAAGATTGTCTAGGACTTGTGGCCACAGCCGGTTGGCGGTGTCCAAAACGCCACAGGTGTTCCACCACCACGTGTCATCGCCGGGAGAACTTACCACCAAGATACCTTGCTACTCGATATCTCGACGGTCTAGGACAACCATGACCAAACCGCCGCTGCCACATGTCGCCACCGGGAGAACTCCCTATCAGGACACCTCGCTGCTCACATTCTTGATGACACTATCTTTAAATGTCTTGCACCAGCTGCTATCCAAGCAGCGAGATGTCGCGGTTTTGAGTTCTCCTGGCAGCGACATGTGTGGCAGCCTAGCGCAGGCTGGCGGTTTGGTCGTGGCCAAATGTCCCATTCCAAAATTGGAAACACTACTAAATTGGAAGTCCTCCTCTTACCAAAAATGATATTCATAATTTTGAAATCCGACCTTGAACTTTTAAGAATTCGGTTGCTTAAAAATTCGGTACGATTAGATCCAATGACGGATTCTGTGTGGATCGGATTTTTGTGCGTTGATCAGATTTGGTCAAAAAAAACCAAGAAAATGTGCATGTCAGATTCAGATAGATCCGTCCATTTCTACTTAATTTGGAAGTTTTATAATTGCTGGTAATAATTTTCCCCATTAAGTAACATTTGTAATTGTACAGTACCTTAACTGGAATGATCAACTAATCAAAAAAGCTAGTTAAAAAATCATATGAACCTTACTGTTGCTAACACATTTCAAACCAAATATATTCTATTTCGTCTCTCTCCCACACCTTAATTTGTCCTAAATGTCTGTGTGAAGACGATATTATGGAATACTCTTAATGATTGGTCTTCTTAGAGATAACATTATTTTCCCAATAATCCTGAATACATTTGCGTAAATTGTACCCATTGATGTTTTTTATTTTCATGGCAATACTATTTCTAATCAAATGTAAAGGTATTATTGCTAGGAATCAGCCATAAACCTTCTAAAATAAATTGTATCCAATCTTTTTTTTGTAACAATTGCTTTGGAAAAACTGGTAGAGGATGTAAAAATTATTGGGATAGACATAAGGCTATCTTAAATATGAACAAAACCCAAATATCAAATAGGGTTTCAAGTTTTACAATAGAGAGGAAAATGGGCAGACAATAGATGTAGCATACGATGTTGCACACATTAATGCGTCAATGTTGTAAAAAGGTGTTTAATGACATCTAGTAACACCTCATTCTGCATGTGTCAACATTTGTTTCAATGGCGCCGCGTCAAATCTTGCGTTAAATGACATGTTAGCTTTGATGCAGAACTTCGTGTTAATGGCTACATCTGTAGGTGGGCCAAGTAGTTCTTGTTTGCTATGAAGTTCTGTTTCAATGTAACAACTATAACACTTGTCAAAGAATGATTCATATCTTTTCATAATGTAGACTTATATAATTACTTGCCCTTTCCAAAGCTGTTTTTATTTTTAAACTCTGATGCTCGTACAGGAGATATAAGCATTTGAAATAATTATCCTGGGGGTTAAAATGCAGTCTAAAGGTTACCATGGTAACGTCATAAAATTATGTTTTTAACACTAGGAAAAGCAATTAGAAAAATTTAAAAAAAGAGCAGGACATGTTTACGGGACAAGATACTAACATTATATGAGCAAACCTCTATGACAGTGTTGCTGTTTTTAAGGTTATCAAAAATATAATTATCAGCAAACAAAAGCATCGATATTCACATCTATAGGGAACAGTTTATACAAGTAAAATGATTTTACTTGAATCTCATGCTGTGTATATTAATGAGAAACAAAAACAGTTATCTACTGCTTCAGATTAATTTCCACATCATAACTGAGCCAAAATAGGCCATAAGAGATCCAGACTGACAATTCTTTTCCTCCATGTAAGTTAGTGATAAAATTGCCTTGATACATAGACCCATTAACATATACAGTACGTTAAGTGACTGGTTTGGTATTAATTAAAACAGTATATATACAGTAGGTTCCGGGACTTCTGTTTTAAGTCATTCTCTTATGATTGTTTTTTTTATTAGATACCACCTAACACTACTCTTTCAATTGGAATTAAACAATAAAGAAAGGAAAAGGACAGTATTGTGATTTTGAGTTACAGAGCCAAAATTAATCCCATTAATATATATAACTAGAAGTCACAATGTTACTGTCATTTAGATTGTGTTATTGAATATGCCGCAAAGCCCTACAATGATGGTTAATGCTAAACCTTCCAATCAATTCATATTTATAATTTTGAGAATGTAAATGAAGACCTATATTTATAAATGACACTTTGCCTGTGATGTATGGTATTTGTACATTTTTAAGAGCATAGTAATCTTCAAATCAAATGTTAATACTTCTCATAACATAACACTCAGTATTTATAACTCTTCCAAACTACAGTACTGTACATCATTTATGATTATGCTTCTTAAATGAAAACTTTCTTGATCATTTATCTAGTATCCAAGAAAGAATGATTTGATGTTATAAATAAAAAAAGATGTGCTTAAAATTAGACATTGTTTCATTATGTAGCCATAGAAACTAAATGCTGTTCCTTTGATGGCACAATTACAGTACTGTAACTTTAAAAAATAAATGCATTGCATGCTTAGTTTAATTTGTGTTTTTTTTATACAATGCATTTATAATATAATTTGTTAATTTCAGTTTTCTGTTTGCCTACTACTTGATGTATTGAGTTTCTTGCAATACATATAAATCACCAACAGATTTCACAGAATACTCCAGCAGAATAAAGACGGGAACACAAATGCAAGTTAGAATAATAAGACAATTTAATAAAGTATTGTGATGCCCACACCACGTTGCAGTCTCTTGTATCCCAATTTAAGGTTGGAAACACTGTATTTCCTATGCAGGGGTTTATTTACAGGGATCAAATCATATAGCAACAGGCCCACTGTTCCTTTAAGAAAAACCAAATAATAGAAAATAAACACCTATTCACTTTAGGGAAAGCTAACTACACCGTGGCTTTCACCCTTACTAGTTGGATGGCCAGCTATGCTGGTTCCCACCCTCAAAACATGCCCTGGCATATGTAACACAGTCTCTGCATACAATAGTAAGGGGTTTGCTTATCTTAGTCCTTATGGAGAAGACGTCCCTGCTTCAGCACGGTCTTGCATACTTTCCTTCTTAGGGGAACTCGGCCCCACCTGAGCCCAGAGAAACTCTCCTCTGTATGTCCTCTTTAACCAGCTTCCACAGCTGGGGAGCACTTCTATTTCCCCCTTCTCTGGGGAAAACAGTATATCTGTGCAGGGCAGCTTTCAGTCTTTTAAAACACTTCCTCATTTCACTGAGGAGCCCAGCCCCTGATAATCAGATTTCATCTGCTGCTCTTTCTCTGAGGAGATTAACTCTGTGTAGACTGGAAAGCACACTTACTTCACTGTTCCAGCCCCTAGAGGACAGTGGTGATTACTAAGATAGTATCTTACTTGTCAATTTTTGTAATGAATAATTGAAATATATATATTTCTGTATATATATATAATCTGGTTTCTAATGTATTTGTGTCTGTGTGTGACAAAAATCTACTGTTTAAATCTGTGTGGTCACAACAGAAACAGGCCAAAAATGTCCATGACTGGAGCGAGGCTTACTTCAGTGGCCATATTATGTCATCCAGGCAAGTATTCTTTCCTAGTGAAGAAACTAGATATATCTTGGGAGCCTGGAGATGTCAGAGGGAGGAAAGGTGGGGTCTTGAATTGTCTTTGTCTTTAAATTACAGCATGGACTACTGCTATAAGACTCTCAGTAGGATGGCAAAAAAATGATGAAAAACCCTTAACTATATTATGTATATTAAGTACAGAAAATATTCAAGGTTGCATCAGCATTTACTGTGTGTGAGATGAAGGTGCATTCTTAAATGTTTTCTGTTCTTACTATGCCCTCAACGGAGGAGTGAACAAAACATTTACTCAAAAATACTGAAGCACAGGTGATGGCATTTTGTGATAGTAAGTGTATACTGTTTTTTCTTGTGTTTTTCAGGTAATGGAAATTAAAGGACAAATGATCCATGTTTCTGAGTCAAATTCTATTTTGTTTTTGGGATCCCCTCGTGTTGACAAACTCGATGAACTGATGGGTCGAGGCTTGCATCTCTCAGATATCCCTATTCATGATGCTACTCGTGATGTTATACTGGTTGGTGAGCAGGCCAAAGCTCAGGATGGTCTAAAAAAACGAATGGATAAATTGAAAGCAACATTAGAACGAACACATCAGGCCCTGGAGGAAGAGAAGAAAAAGACTGTGGATCTTCTCTATTCAATTTTTCCAGGAGATGTTGCTCAGCAGTTATGGGAAGGAAAGTCTGTTCAGGCCAGGAAGTTTTATGATGTCACCATGCTCTTCTCCGATATCGTTGGGTTCACTGCTGTTTGTGCCCAGTGCACCCCAATGCAAGTAATTAGTATGCTGAATGAACTGTACACTAGATTTGACTATCAATGTGGATTTCTGGACATATATAAGGTAATACAGTTTCATACAAAAACTAAATGTTTATAAGGCACAAAGTAAATGAAAGATGTTTGCATGAAATATTTTCTAAATATCTTCTGATTGTCCAATATTGATTGTGTTGTCATGTTTTGTCTTTCTTGCAAATGACAATCTACAAGAATGACATTGTATTTACAAATAAACAAAAAGCATATTCTATTGGCACAACTTTTACTGTACAATAATATTTATTTCCAAAATGGTATACATTTTTGTGAAATCTAAAAATAAGTCATTTAGCCTTTGGTAACCAATTTTTAGAACCACAGATGAAAATAAGGATTGTTTTTTTTTCTTCATTTATTATGGGGTGATGGAAATAAAAAATATATATTCACTACTATTTACAATTAAGTTTGATATTCTACCCTCTATTTGATATGGCATCTCGTTTGTTTTTGTGAGTAAGCAAAATTCCATGACTTTTATTTAGTGGACATTTAATTACACCATCCATAAAAGTACAAAATAGATGCTACCCCCTTAAATTGTTTGCAGTGCTGCCACTACATGATAATCATGCCACTTTTTAAGGTGATGTGTCATTTAATACGGGTAGCATGAAAAATATACTGTATACATTTTTATAATTTTTACGTTTAAACAAGCTTTATAAAGACAGATTAAGGGTAAGGATTATCATGCAAAATGTAATTAAAATCCAAATCCAAGAATTAAAAAATAATTGGCAAACCACATGGTAATGAAAAAATATATGCGCACTAAACTATATTAATTAATGGGTGATGCGGATATATAAACTGTGCTGGTGAGAGAATACAGTGATGTAACCCACACATCCAATAATTAACCTACTTTAGGAGTGTTTATAAAAGTAATACAATAAAACGAGCTGTGCCAAACAGTGATAAGATGTGTCAATAAAACTGTTGTAATGAATTGGATGCAGTTAAAACATAACCTCTCGTGTTGACACCACACGAGTCTGCAGCTATTTAGTAGAGATGGCCCAGCATCACATGCACTAGAAAACAAAAAAACAGTGCACAACACATACTGTATTAAATGTGATTATATTGGCTCATTGCAGGTAGGGTCAGTATCGCACGTACACTTAAATGGAAAATATCAGGCAGTACATCTTAGGGACATGTAACCACTATGAGGCACACTTCTGTCTTCAGGGGCACAGGATCTCCGCATCCGTCGGTAAACATAGAGAAGGGTTGTCGGTCCGCGGTCTCTTATCCTTCACCATGCAGGCACTCGACCCTGTAATTATCAGCCTCTGTCTCTCTCTCTAGATTGAAACCCTGATGAAGTAAGTGACCCTTACGAAACGCGTAGGATAGCTGCAGACTTTATTTGTGCTCTAAATACACTTCCAGCTTTCTGCCAGACTACCTGGGCTGTGGCTTTTTTGAGACACTGATCGCTCCGCTCAGCTTTTAGTGGCCTGACGGCGCATGCCTGGGACGTCAGTGTTTGCCATGAGTATCCCAGTGTAAGTCTATTCTTGGCGTGTAAGCTTGGATAGTGTCCGGAGTTTCCCTACGCTTAAATGGTCAGTGCATATCCCCACCGAATTGAGTGGAGAGACCGGGACAGAGGCTGATAATTACGGGGTTGAGTGCCTGCACCGTGACGGAAAAGAGACCGCGGGCCGACAAACCTTCTCTATCTGGTACCAACGGATGCGTAGATTCTGTGCCCCTGATGATAGAAGTGTGCCTCATAGTACTCCCATGAAAGATATGCAATGTACCAAATAAGTACCCCGCTATTCTCCACACTGGTAATATTTAGGAGAGACTGCTCCGATCACACGTCCTGTTACTGTCTAAACTGAGGCACCTCAATATTTAGATATATACCTTAACCCGGATATATGTCACTTTTAATTACACTTACTATACTAATAAAATTGATTTTATTTCCTGGAATTCTTTTCTACCTCTGACCGCATTATTATATAAAGGTCCGCAGTGCGCCACCATCAGGCATCTTTCTGTACCCTACCTCAGGTACATTCTTTCAGTTAATGTGCCTTATAGTGGTAACATGTCCCTAACATGTACTGCCTGATATATTATCCATTTAAGTGTACGTGCGAGACTTGCCTTACCTGCAATGAGCCAATATAATCACATTTAATACACTACGAGTTGTGCGCTGTTTTTTTGTCTTCTGCAAACAACATGGACAATTATAAACAGTAGGACTATAATTGTATGTGACAATTAAATATATTCTAGCCCTGATGCGGTATATTCTCTTCAGTGGGTGAAAAAGCTTTATTTCGAATGTAGTCAACTTCAACTCTATTAGTTGTACCCTGCTGAAGAGGTGTAGCATGGTGGTTAAACTGTGTTCCATATTTACTAAGAAGTGCTATTACATTAGACACCTTAAAGCACTGGAAGACATCCAATGGCCTATTCCATTCAATGGGCCATAAGGTGTCTTGTATTAGCACCACTTAGTAAATATGGGCCAGTAGTTTATGAATACATAATGTACTTTGAATTGTGAATTTAATTTCTATTGAAACCAACTGCACTCTGCCTAATGTGCCTCCCTAGAATGTACTTCAAAATGATATATACTGTATATATATATATATATTTTTTACAATATGAATGCATACAAACATTGCAGTACTTTGATATTGTACTTTGATTTATACGTTACAACAAACTCCACATTCCATTTACAAATCATATCCAAAACAAATATCACACTTCAAACGGTATCATCTTCTATTTGCACAAATGCCCAGAAACCAAATTCTGCAATAAGATAGTACTGCAGCAAAGAAAAACATTAACAGTAACCAACATAGATATATATATACACACACACACATACTGTATATACATACAAATATAAACACACAGTATGTATCTTGAGATTTGCACTCAGATCTTACAGTATGTTATTGTTCAGACAAAATAAAAATAAAGTATGTGAGTAATTTTATAAAGCAAACAATATTTATTATTATGTGTTCCATTTTATGTATATTTTATGTTGTTCATGTACTGTACTGTACATGTTTGACATAATTTCAGAATGTGTTCTTCATAGAATTGACTGAAGCGCGTTGAGCTTCTAGTTGTTAAAACAGTGATTTCCATTTGGTATTAGATTTCCATCTGCTACTTTTGTGAAACACTTCACGACAATAGATTAAAATAAATGCTATGCCCTAAAACTCTAGTGTCATCCTGAATTAGAGGACTTGAGTTTCACTAAAATGCTATTTGCAAACGATTTAGGTTTAAGTGCATAGTGTCCGACAAAAAGAATGGATGTCTTATGTAATTGCTCTAAAAATGTGTAGCTGTTGAACTCTTGGAGAGCCCTAGGATTAAGCTAAAATGTAATCGGTTTCCGGCACCCTAGGTACCCCATGACATAGTAGCTACGTCCTCCCCCCAAATCTCATTTTTTTAGGGGAGATCAAGTCCTGCGCTCCTATGATGCGCAGGTGCTGATCTGAACTGATGAATGGTGGATGGGGATATGACTCGTCCCTTTCCGTTCCATCAACAGTGGCCCCATCATCAGTAGCCCTCCGCCCCGCTGGCACTCAAGGGGTTAAAAGAAGAATGCACAATTAAGAAAATTGGATGCAACTAGAGTATAGTAAATTAATTCTGGAGTCTAAATAATATTTTAATATAGCCCACATACTGTACAGTGCTCATATAAGATTTCCAGTTTGCTGCAAAGACGTAGATACTGTACAGTAGATCTCAAATAAACAGATTGGACCATTGTTACACTTGTTAAATGAGGTACAGTATGGCTGTGTTTGGAAATGTCTATCAATAAGTGTTATGAATAGACTAGAAATAGAAAAATACCTTTTGCAGCAAATGCAGTTGTAATCTATGACCAAAAAAAGGCTAAAATACATGTGTATGGCCATGGTAAGAGCTGGTGCTTTATATGTTTTTATTATTGATATGTATGGTGTTTTAAATACACAATTGTTTATTTTCCAGTTATTTTTCTCATCAGATTTCACAGCACCAAACATAATTGTGCAAATGCCTGGAGCAATATCAGATGCATTTTAATTGAATTATTTGTTTTTATAGCTCCTTTTTATGTTTTTGTTTAGTTTTTTTATTAAAATAACTGCATACTGTACTCTTGTGCAGAATCTCTTTTGCTGACTTTGTTTTTATAGTTTTGTCATGGGACTCACAAAAGTATAATTCAATTTGACCACAATATCTTATTTTTTTTCATTGCTTCTTCCGTTCGGATTGGTCCTCATAAATGAAAGTTCATACTGATGCAATAAATTCACATCAACAGAATAGCCTTTTGTTTTCCCTTTGTTCAATTTGTGTTTAGTTGGGCTGGATCATTTCTTTCTACCTTGATATCTGTAGTCCTGTAAAGAACGGCAATTGAGACCATGTAAATTGGGGTTTTGGTAATGCTTGTTTAATGCACGTTAATCAGGAAAGATACTCTTCTATTAATTGTTATATGACAGGTACTACATTTTAATGTTTACTGCATTTTCACACAATAATTAAAAAAAAAATATATTGTTAGAACCAATAATATGACGCAGTAAAAGAAAACCAGTACCAACCAGGCAACAATATCTCCATCTTTGTCAGTAGTAAAATCAGATCAGAATAACATTTCTCTACAAAAGGACTTGGATAAACTGGATGCTTGGGCAGAATGGCAGATGAGGTTTAATTCAGATACTTTAAATGTAAGATTATGCCTTTGGAAGCAACGATAAGCATGCTAACCACAAAGTAAAATTAGACAAAGTTAGGCCAACCTTGAAGGATTAGTATTTATGAGTGCTTGTAGAGACTTAGCAGCAGGTTTATTTATTATTTATTTTATTTATTTATAAAATATTTTACCAGGAAGTAATACATTGAGAGTTACCTCTCGTTTTCAAGTATGTCCTGGGCACAGAGTAAAACAAATAATACATGGTTACAAGTACAGTTACATAAATGAACAAGGTATACATTATATACAAGACATTGCGTGCACAGTTAAAGAAAATATATATTATGAGCGTATGAAACAGTTACAGACCAGATTAAAGTGTGAGACTTTATATCCAAATAAAATTACAATAAAAAAACAGACATGTAAAACATTAAATTGGGGTCTCGATTCTCTTTGAAGTTCAAGTTGCAGGTTTCTGTGTGTTATGAAGGCCTCCTTGGATCTTTAGACATCCCAACACGGCAGACATTACCTCTAAACGCATTTCGCAACTAAGTGCAGGAGACCTCAGGAGGGCGACAGGGGTATGGCAAAGGCGTGGCCCGTGACGTCACGCGAGTAGTTTGCCTTCAGTGGCTGAACCGCTCACGTGATGCTGATGTCACGCTGCCCAAGATAAAAATCCTTGGATTCGGTGATTTCGGTCGCCATCTCGCTGCGCACCGCTGTCGCGGTTTCGCCCACTATTGGCACCCGCGAAGGACTTCAAGTACGTGTGATGGCGCTGTGCGCCATCGTCGTGGCCAGTACTATAAGCGCAGCCTTAGTGTGTTCATCCACTTCAAAGCCGTTGTTCTTACGACTATACTACTTCTTAATCTCTTCAGCCTTTATATTGTACATGTATATTTTATTTATTCATAAAATATTTTACCAGGAAGTAATACATTGAGAGTTACCTCTCGTTTTCAAGTATGTCCTGGGCACAGAGTTAAGACAAATAATACATGGTTACAAATACAGTTACATAAATGAACAGGGTATACATTATATACAAGACATTGCATGCACAGTTAAAGAAAATATATGTTATGGGCAAATGAAACAGTTACAGACCAGATTAAAATGTGAGACAGCCTTAGATTTGAAAGAACTTAAGCTGGTGGTGGATATGAGAGTCTCTGGTAGGTTGTTCCAGTTTTGGGGTGCACGGAAGGAGAAGGAGGAACGTCCGGATACTTTGTTGAGCCTTGGGACCATGAATAGTCTTTTGGAGTGAGATCTCAGGTGATAGGTGCTGCATGTGGTAGGGGTGAGATGCTTGTTCAGGTAGCTGGGTAGCTTGCCCAGAAAGTATTTGAGGGTGAGACAGGAAAGGTGAACTTTGCGCCTAGACTCTAGTGATGACCAATCTAGTTCTTTGAGCATTTCGCAGTGATGTGTGTTGTAGTTGCATTGGAGAACAAAATGACAAATTGAATTGTAGAGGGTTTCAAGTTTGCTAAGGTGGGTTTGAGGAGCCGAGCCATATACTATGTCTCCATAGTCAATAATTGGCATTAGCATCTGCTGTGCAATACGCTTTCTGACCAGGAGACTTAGGGAGGATTTGTTCCTGTAAAGTACCCCTAGTTTGGCATAGGTCTTGGTTGTCAGGGTATCAATGTGCATCCCGAATGTTAAGTGGGAGTCAAACCATAAGCCCAGGTATTTAAAACTAGTGACAGGTGTTATGGTGGTGTTAGTGTTGGTTCTAATCAGGAGCTCAGTCACCGGAAGCTTTACAAATTTAGTCTTGGTCCCAAATACCATTGTTACAGTCTTGTCAGTGTTTAAAAACAGTTTGTTTTGGGAAATCCAGTTTTCGAGTCTCAAAAAGTCAGACTGAAGTATGTGTTGAAGGTCAGAGAGGCTATGGCTGTGTGGATATAGGATTGTGTCATCTGCATACATGTGTATTGAGGCTTTCTTACAAGTTGTGGGAAGATCATTAATGAACACTGAGAAGAGTAGGGGCCCCAGAACAGAGCCTTGCGGGACACCACAGGTGATATCTAGGGGGTTGGAGTTAGAGCCTGAGATGGACATATGTTGGGATCTTCCTGATAGGTAGGACTGAAACCAGTTTAAAGCATGTTTCCCTATTCCAGAGCTCTGGAGTTTGTTAAGCAGGATAAGATGATCAACTGTGTCAAAAGCCTTTGCAAAATCTAGGAATACTGCACCAGTGAGTTGTCCCCGTTCCATTCCACACTGGATTTCATTGCAAACTTTTAGCAGGGTAGTTATGGTGGAGTGTTTGGGACGAAACCCAGACTGGAATTGGCTAGGGAAATTTGTCTTGGTGTAGAAATTGCTTAATTGGGAGTGGACACATTTTTCCATAACTTTGGATAGAATTGGGAGAAGTGAGATTGGCCTGTAGTTTGAGACAGTGTTTTTGTCCCCACTTTTGACGATTGGGACAACTCTGGTTTAGCAATAGTTCTCAGTGTCAGGCAGTATCTGCAAAGGTAAACCAATGGGAATTAAATCCCTCAACTACTTATCCCTCAATAAGAGAAGTAAATAATGAATTAACCTCAATCCCTATAACTCATGCTAATAGAAGTACATGGGATGCAAACCGGAGAACCAGGTAGAGCAACAACCAAGAAAGAAGTGGAAGGAATGTATAAAGTTATACTCCCTTAGAAGTGGTTCACTTAAAGTGCATGCTTAGGGATTAACAATGAATAAAAATAACATTTAGCATTTAATACATCTAGTAAAATGAATGGTCCACACAGAAATGTTTGAAACGAATCTAAAAAAATGAAGGAGGTAATAGAGTGGAAATGGAACAAAATATACAATGCTTAGTATTACAGCTCAATTAACATAAAGAACACATGTATTGCTAGTGCTGGGAAGTCATTCAATTCAGTAATAGCATCCCATGAATCTAGTCAGAAGTCTAATTGCTGGAGGATAGGTTACGGCAAGTTGATAGATCGTCTGCTCAGTTATTATATAGTGGTTAAGCTGTCAGGGAAATAATAAATCCACAATGACCTACTGACTGTGATTCCCAGCAACTGCCTGTACAACATTAGAATAAGCCTTCCAGTGTCATTTGTAGTGCTTGAATTATATGTAGTATAATGCCCTTTTTAGCCTAGATGTTGTGAAGCAGTTTCCAACATACTGTGCAATCCGCTTTTAAAAAGTTGCATTTTGTTTAACACGACCTAAAGGTTGGCTAGAATGGTATTGCAAGTTACATTAGAGCTTACATAGATTGTAAGCTCCACGGGGCAAGGACCTGTGCCTGCAAAATGTCACTGTAAAGCGCTACGTAAAACAAGCAACGCTATACGAGAACATGCTATTACTATTACATACCGATCCTGAAATATGGGTTTAGCTGAGAGTAAAACTCATAAATCAGACTGCGGGTGGAATTAACATGACCTCTGGTCATTGCGCTTCTAAAGCAAGCACAATCCGGGCATATTGGCTGTTAACCATGCGGCTTCTCACTTTTTTTTAGAAGCGGTTTTGAAGAAGTGATTTGCAATAGACAATACCGTTTTTTCACACATTTCATTCCGCTTCTTATGAACATGCCAGACGGTTTGGCAATGACAACTTCGGAGCTACTAGAATAAGCCCCTGTAAATTGCTTATGTACTTGCTGCCTATCCATAAAGTACTGAGGATTGTGTAATAAAGGAGTGAGCTCTCTAATGTATAGTTTATATACACAACAGGAGATACTACTAAATTGAATCTCTCTCTCCTCTGTGAGACTGATCAATGGAAATCCCTGCTCAAAGGAACTGGCCAATCGCGCCAGGTTCAAATTTGCAACAAAATATTTCTTCAGGGAAAGGACAGATCCAACTCCTCTGTCAGCCTTATACAGTGTATTGTTGCTATGGCAACCCACCATGCGATTCCTCATTGGTTAGTGCAGAATTGCCATTGTCACGAATATAAAAAGATCAATGGAGACTAGGTGGGTTGTAGATTGAATCTCTCACAGTAGGGAATAGCTCATTATTAAAACTTTGAAAAAATACAGTAAACAATTGATATTAATAATTTCAGGTATATTGTTAATCATAATAATAATATGCATATTAGTTTAAATGTCTAATAAGTTACTCCAATAGTATTATTGTGCAGGTAGATATTGTTACGGTCAAAGAATAACATATCAAATGATATAGTAATAGTAATAAAAATAACTTACCATCACTAATAATTTAACATACCATGCATTAATCAAACCCATGACGCTGCATACACGAGTAGCAATTCTCTAGCTGCTACACCATAGGATTGGTGTGATGTCATTAACTCTATAAACAAACTTAACTTCTACTGCATAGTACTGCCTTTCAGTACTGTGCAGTAAAGGTTAAGTTTGTTTATAGAGTCAATGACATCACACCAACCCTGTGGTGTAGCAGCTGGAGAATTGCTACTAGTGTAGATTTGTCATATCCCAGAGTTGCCAATACTTCAGAAACCTGGCAGGGGTGGCTTCCTATTCTGCTAAGGGCATGCGCCGACCTAGCACCTTTGCCTCTTAGCATATGGGACCCACCCCCTTTACCTGGCGACAGTAAGTCTTGCCTGGGCAACCATTTGCCAACGGCCTGGACTTCATATTAGGATGGGGGTACTTGGGCTACCCCACCCAACCTGACACCTCAGAGACTCTGAGCCTTTCAACTCCGGACTTTTGCAGACATTGTGGCATAGATGCCTTAGAAGTCCGAAGCTACACATCCTCAGCTCATTTACAGTGAGTCACTACACGCATACTAAGTGTGCTGCTATAGTAAATGAGTGTTTCCCTGTCTCCGGTGTTCTGCATGAAAGCCCAATTATTCGTATCATTTTAATACACTAACTTAGGGGGACTTCCATTCATCAATTTTTATGAAACGTTATAAAAATTGAGTTATGGTTGTTTTATATGTTTCCACCTGAACTATGCGCACGTCAGTTTCAGAGCGCTAGGAGCTTCCTAACAAAAGTTAGCAAAAGCTGCTTTTTATTTTCTAAGCACTGGACTTAGAAACATTTCACTCTTGCCACCTTATACATGGTGGGAGAGACTGCGAACCCTTATACTGGGTTCTGGGGGTTTGGGCATATTCTGGTGGACCCTTGAATTTGATTTATCCCCCTGCCACGTCTTAATGTTCTGGTCTGTGCTGAAGCAGGGAGACCTGGCGGTGAGCCGCCTAACTGCTTCCTAGGGAGGATTTTATCCGGTGGTCTGTGTCTTCATGTCCCCAGGAATCTGGTAAGATTTTCTGGGTAGCCAGCAACTCTGGTCCCCTTCTAACCAAACACACCCTGACAACATTTTTACCGTAAAATCCTCCCTTAAACTCACTCCCTGCGAATCTCCACTCCTGGAACAGTAAAACACACATAAATCTTTTATTACAATGCAGTTCACATGCCATAACTGGGTTGACGAGCTGACACAAACTCCCCAATATGGCTCAGGGGCATCCAGCCGGACATAATAACTTTATTATTGGTCTGGGTACTCCCTCACCATCACAGCTGCAGATGCCGGTAAGACGTCGTGTGGTGGCCATTTTGCGATCCCGGTTATAATGCGTTCCGGTTATAACACGGTCATATTATATGGATCCCGAGCACCGCGTTATAAAGGGGTTCACCTGTAGCAAGATTAATTTAATACTCGCATAATAAATGCTAATTTTGATTTCTATGCTAAAAATATAGAATACCTTTTTAAAAATTAAAAAATAAAATGAGTATACAGAATGGTGTACCGATATGTGTAAGCAATTGTCCTCAACAATACATTTTGAAGTGCCATTATTTTAAATGACCACCTCTTGTATTT
>NC_134485.1:384009454-384039454 GCF_040206685.1 Ascaphus truei
GGGCTTTGCATGAGTCACGTCAGTTGGAGCAGCGGAGCCCGGGCTTTGCATGAGTCACGTCAGTTGGAGCAGTGTGCTAGTAGTGGATTGCTACGGGATCCAGGTGGCTGTGTGTGATTGCAGCTGTCTGTGTGTGTGTCGCTGCATGTGCTGGGCGCAGTGCGTGCAGTGTGTGTGAATCCCTGCAGGCTGACAGTGTGAGCTGAGTGTTGGCTGCAGGTGCGTTAGGCGGTTAGGATTAGCAGTTACAGTTGAGACTGGGTAGCTAGGGGAAGGGGGGCAGTTTAATGTTCCACAGGCCCTAGGAGTTTTCCCCAAGCCATCCCAGGTTGCGGTTCCTCAGGGACAGGCCCCAGGTTAGGGTTGCTGTCACTCTAGAAGTAGTTAGGCAGAAAGCTGATAGCGGCGGTTGCTGTTCCCATGCGGTTGGTGTTGCCGTGATCGGTTGCAGTTCCCGTGGAGCGGTGGGACCCTCGTTGGGGTCCACCGGCAGAGTACCTGGAAAGGATCAGACGGACGTCTGACCCTTTGAGAAGAGTGTTGCAGGCCCGAGCATCGGAGTGCTCGGAAGGTATCAATATTATATGTGCACCAACAGGCCTAGAGGTTTTAGTGACTGCGCAGTCACCCATTGACTATCTCCGTAGGAGTACGGGACCTTGGGTGTGGGGGTTTCACTGGACACTGGGTGGGATCACCTAGTGTGGGGGAAACGTCCTGCGAGATGTCACGGTAGTGTCTCCTCGTGAGGGGGACACAGGTTATGAGGTTATGTAACTGATTATGATATTCTCTATGTTCATAGTAAAGCCCTTAGTTATTATAATCACTGACTGTGTGTGTGGTTTCTAATTGGGTTCCTATGTAGGGTCATTCTACACGTCCATAGAATCCTACATAGGTGGAGGCGCTGTAAAAGAAGATTCGTTCCAGAGGATTCACCCCAGGCTCTCATTAGCGGAGGCTCAGACCTCCTGTGAGCCTGCAGGTATACGCACCACACCGGTAACACCGCATGTTCTACTCACCCACACTACATATGAGATTGGGTGGGGTGGAATACCCGTTACATTTGGAGGCGCTGCTGAGATACACCTGGGGTGCCCTGTCCATTTTTTTCTAAATTGTCCCGTTCCTATTTTTGTCGCCATGTTTGTGAAGTCCGGAGACGAGGTCCTTGCCTGGGCTTTGAGGCAGTATATGGAGCCTGGCCAGGTAGTGGCGGTAGGAGGCATACCTGCTAGTATACCCGCAATGAAGGTTCGGGAGGGTATGTGTAAAATTCCTGGGTGGCCGTGGGCATGTGTCTTAGAGGAGGAACAAGATCCCACGTCCACATGGAAAACCATTTTGTTTGTTGTAACTCACACTGAGGATATATGCCTGGCAGAGGCACCGTCCGCACTGTTCATGCCCGGGGGCCCCTCAGAAGGGTACCCCCTAGTCTATGCCGACCCAGCAACATGGCGTCTCCCGCCAAATCAGGAGAGCGCACGTGCTGCTGACTGCAAGCCTGCACAGAAAGATGTTGCAACAATCTGTCCGGGATTGGCGCGAAAATCAGAGCCCCTCCCCTGTGATGTGAGTGACTCAGTGCAGAGCGAAAAACAATTCCTTGTAAAAAGTGCCCTTCCTTTAGATTCCACCAGGGGGAGCAAGCACGGTTATCTTCAACCATACGTGGACGCTGTGATAGACACTCTGATCTCTGAGGATGAGATGATGCATGAGGATGAGATAGACTGTCAGGGGATACACCCTAATGTGTATGTGCCCTGGCGAGCGCCAGGAATAGATCTCCTTATGCTACTGTGCCCCTGCTTGCAAGAAGCCTATGACGAGGGAGCCGACATGTCCCAGTTGCCACTAGACTTCAGGATCACCGAGGTGGATGGGGAGCCGTGTACGCAGTGCTTTAGCCCCACCTGTGACTGTTCTAGGGGAGCACTGGCGTGGGAGCCCTGATGTGATTGTTGCGGTGCAATTTTCTTGATGCCTATTGTACCCCAGCCTACAGAGCCAGCTAAGGAGCCAAGTGAACCCTTGGCGGAGAAGAGCGCAACTGCAGTGGAGGTACCGGAGCACGCCAGCTTCATACCCACAACCACTGGCTGCATTTCAGAAGAATCTGGTGACTACCTTGCGGAGGATACTGTCATGATATCTTCCGGGGAAGAGGTGGAAGTCCCATCGGTGGCGATGCGCCTACCGGCGAACCACCCCAGCGGTAATGCAGAGGATACAGAGTCTGCTGTGGGTCCGTGTACCCTGGAAGAGGTGTATTCCGATGTTGCGGACCCTGCTGTGGGCCCGTGTGCCCTACGATGGTCAGTCAGACCTACTACAGAGGTACCATCGGTCCTAGAATGGGGACCAGTACCTAACGCCGACAAGGGTGAGTCGACTGCCCCAGGGGTGTCGGGGGTGAGCCTCCAGGTGACCGCGGAGCACGATGGCTCCTTAAGTCTGGTCACCAGGGCGAAGGGCTCCCCTCTGCATCGCGTCCTGGCGGAGGTGTCCTCACTAGAAGGTAGCTGTCCAGAGGAGAGAGTGGACCAGTGTCTACCGCCGATCCTTCCGGAAGAAGGGAAGCCCATCGTCAGCCAGCCGAGTGGTAAGGAACCCCCTTGTTCCCCACAGACTCCGATGGAGGTGGCCGTGAAGAAGGCCAAAGCTACGGTTCCTGAGTGGAGTGTGAGCCCGTGTGCTCCGACACGAGTGGTCCCAGGACTGGGATCCAACGCTCACGAGTTTTCAGCGCGTAAGTGGACTGCCCCAGAAGTGCCGGGGGCAGGTCCCGATACCACCAAGGTGGGAACTGACAGCGTCCCCGAGGACCTGTTGGCCACCATGAATCACCGCAGGGGTAAGGTGTCTACTTTTTCCCCCCTGCCAGGTGAAACCGAGACATTTCCCAGTGCTTGCTTCTCAGTGGAAGCCTCGCAAGTCCGTAGGGACAAGGACTGTGTAAAGGACGATCCAGGGAGACTGGCCTCCTTTACGCCCAAAAAGGAGCGTGCCATTCGCCAGGTGGTGGACCGCGGGAAAGGTCCTGGCCCCCTGGTCTACCGCATCCCTGCCGCGGATGACCGGGTAAAGGTCTGCTTCAGAGACACTGGGCTACTCCTTCCACCAGGGGGAGGAAGTAGCGAAGAGCCAGAAACTGTCGCTTTAGAGTGGGCTCTCCAAGAATTTTTTCTGGGGGAGACTCACGGACGCAAAAGTGAGGTACCCCCGCATGTTCAATTAGGGGCACCCCACAAACGGTCTCAGCTAGTCTCGGGTATTAATGGGTGTGAAATGCATTGTAACCTGGGGTTTAAAGTCACCATTGATAAGTTGTACATATGCACTGCCTTTTCATTGTATAACTGTGTACCATGCTATGTCGTTCCCCAAGCGAGGGCGTTGGGTGTTTCACCAGGGGGAGAGTGTAACCCTGGTCCCCAGCAGCTCCTGGAGACCCCCCTCCCCTGGCGCAGCTCGATCGCGGGTACTGAACAACCCGACGGCTGCTTCCAAGGGTGGGGGCTGGAGCAGGGAGCAGCGCGGCTTCTCCTGCCTGCGGCCGATTGCCGGGGACGCGATCGGGCCGTTGCTAAGGTCGCGATCGCGTCTCTAAGGTCCCGGCGGCCGCAGAGCAGGGCGCCGCCATTGCGCTTCAAGTCGCGCATGCGCAGTGAGTCCCCGGCGGCCCAGTTAGCTCGCGCATGCGCAGGGAGGCTGCGAGAGGCAGGGAAGAGTCGCGCGAGGGCAGAGACAGCTCAGGAAGGGTTGAGGCGGCCATTGGTAGTTCGCGCATGCGCAGGAGAAGCGCGCACGCGGCCCCAATGCTATAGCAGCCTCCTGGGAACTACAATTCCCAGGAGGCATAGGGAGACAGGCACCAGGTGCCTGATAGTGGCCAATAGGGCTGGAGGAAGCTCAGCCCGGGAAAAAGAGATACATTTCCCGGGCTTTGCATGAGTCACGTCAGTTGGAGCAGCGGAGCTGAAGGGGAAGGAAGGGTGCGGGGAGTGAGTGCAGCTCCTGCATCCAGATAGGTACCCACACCTCCAGGTAGGCCCCAACTCCCCACCATGTAAGTGGGTAACTGATAAGGGACGGCCCTAGATAGGGAGGTCGCCCTTAGTGTGTGTAAGGTGCAGGTTTGGCAGTGCCACAGCGGAGAGGGCTGTGGGCACTGGCAAATAGGCACAGTGTGCTAGTAGTGGATTGCTACGGGATCCAGGTGGCTGTGTGTGATTGCAGCTGTCTGTGTGTGTGTCGCTGCATGTGCTGGGCGCAGTGCGTGCAGTGTGTGTGAATCCCTGCAGGCTGACAGTGTGAGCTGAGTGTTGGCTGCAGGTGCGTTAGGCGGTTAGGATTAGCAGTTACAGTTGAGACTGGGTAGCTAGGGGAAGGGGGCAGTTTAATGTTCCACAGGCCCTAGGAGTTTTCCCCAAGCCATCCCAGGTTGCGGTTCCTCAGGGACAGGCCCCAGGTTAGGGTTGCTGTCACTCTAGAAGTAGTTAGGCAGAAAGCTGATAGCGGCGGTTGCTGTTCCCATGCGGTTGGTGTTGCCGTGATCGGTTGCAGTTCCCGTGGAGCGGTGGGACCCTCGTTGGGGTCCACCGGCAGAGTACCTGGAAAGGATCAGACGGACGTCTGACCCTTTGAGAAGAGTGTTGCAGGCCCGAGCATCGGAGTGCTCGGAAGGTATCAATATTATATGTGCACCAACAGGCCTAGAGGTTTTAGTGACTGCGCAGTCACCCATTGACTATCTCCGTAGGAGTACGGGACCTTGGGTGTGGGGGTTTCACTGGACACTGGGTGGGATCACCTAGTGTGGGGGAAACGTCCTGCGAGACGTCACGGTAGTGTCTCCTTGTGAGAGGGACACAGGTTATGAGGTTATGTAACTGATTATGATATTCTCTATGTTCATAGTAAAGCCCTTAGTTATTATAATCACTGACTGTGTGTGTGGTTTCTAATTGGGTTCCTATGTAGGGTCATTCTACACGTCCATAGAATCCTACATAGGTGGAGGTGCTGTAAAAGAAGATTCGTTCCAGAGGATTCACCCCAGGCTCTCATTAGCGGAGGCTCAGACCTCCTGTGCGCCTGCAGGTATACGCACCACACCGGTAACACCGCATGTTCTACTCACCCACACTACATGAGATTGGGTGGGGTGGAATACCCGTTACACATGGTTATAACAGGACGTGCAGAAGAGTCAGTGAGGCGTCTGTTTGTTCCAAAAAGGCATGGCTGAGAGACAGCAGCGGCTTCCCTAGACAGAGCACGGGGAATCGAAAAAGGTACACCGGTCACTGAAGTGAGTCCTTGAGAAGCAGCAAGTGCCAAACTAGGTATTTTGATTGAGTCAGAAGGCATTGCGCTAGCCTCTGAAGTGGATATCTGTGAAACAGCAAGGGCCAGAGTAGATGAGTCAGTAGAATCCGAGGAAGTTGCGCTTGTCACTGAAGGGAAAAATTGTGGAACAACAATAGGCATAACAGAACCTGGGGGGATCTTCATGACAGGAACCTTAGAAACAGGGCTAGGTGCATTTAACCATGCGGGTACATCAGTAAAAACACCTCTTACTGCAGGAGTTTTAGTGACGGGTAAATCACATGCTACAGGAGAGGCAGAGGTAGGGAAACATGTTTTTTCATCAGGAGCTTTGGAACTTTCACAAATTAACTCAGGAACTGCTGGAAAATCCTGGGATGCAGTAACAGGGAACTGAAAATTTGCAAAGGAATCAGAGACAGAAAGGCTGTGGGGGGTTCTAAAGAGACAGGCTTGGAGTCAAAGGCAGAAATCTCAAATGTCTGAGGGGCAGCAGTGATTACACTTGCTCCTGTAAAGGGTTTAGAGAAAGGTGCACTAGTTTCTGAAATGGGCGCGAGAGAGTTACTGCTAGGTACTACAACATGATTACAAAACTTTGACAATGATAACATTGACTCAGAAACTGGAGCTTTAGATGCAATGGCAGAAAATTCAGACATAGAGAGGGTACTGTTTAAAGCATGAGTTTTAACATTAGTGATTGACATATCACGAAACTACAGGGGAATCAGAGAAAGGGAAGGCTGCTATTACATCAGGGGTTTTAAAAGGGGTACAGGTTAACACAGGGAGTGCTGGAGAATCCTTAGATGCAATAACAGGAATTTGGCCCTTTGAAAGGAGAAAAAGGAAACTTTGACTTGGAAACCTGAACTGTCAATGCAGGAAAGGAAGGCTCCAAGGAAAGAGATTTAGAGACACAGGCAGGGATTTCAACTTTCTGAGAAACTGGAGGGGTAACACTAGGTGCTGCAAAGGTTTTAGAGATAGGGACGCTGGTCTCTGGAGTGGGAACTTTAGTTGTGGCAGAGCGGTGAAAGCAGTCAATTCCAACAGGCTCGGTAGCTTGAGCTTTAGGAGGTACATAATATACAAGATCTGTCCTTAAACCCAGAGGTTGAGAAGTAGCATGGGTAAAAGCAGACCCTGCATGAGAGTCAGAAAAAGGGGACTTTGACTTTGAAACTGGAGGCATAGTAATTTCATCTTTTGGCTTTGGGGATGCAACATTGGCTTGGGGATTACAAAGATACACAGTGGGGGGCTCAAAGGTTTCATTAGCAGGGGTTAAAGCAAGCATAACTTTAGAGTCAGAGGAAGGGAAACTTGAGTTTGAAACAGGGGACTTGAAAAATTTCTCCTTTGACTTCTGACATGCAACATCAGCTTGGGAATCCCAAGAAAATCGAGGTACCCCAATGAGTTTTGTAGCAGGACGTGAAGCACAGAGGGGCTGCCTCGTAGCAGAGAGGGAGTCCAGGGACTGGTCATTCTTTTTCATGAGCCGGTCCAAGGTTAGTGAGAATCTTTCAGACTGGGCCAGTATTCCAGACAGGGTCAGGCTTTTAGACCGGGACTGGTTTTCAGACAGGGAGGTTAAATCAGGGCTAGGGACCATGGCAGCTTCTCCCTTAGGCTCAAGAGGAACAAAATCAGCTTGGTAATTTCCATGAGAAGGAGGCAACTCCAAGGGTTTAGCAACAGAACTGGAAGCAAAAGGGAAGCAGTCCCATAACAGCGTCGCAGGCGAGGATAGGATCCTGCTCTCTTATGTGCTGGTCCAAAGATAGGGATAAATCATGAAACATATTTTGAGTCTGCGCTAGTTTCACAGGATTCACGTTTTCCCAGGTCACAGGGGAGCCAGGGGCAGGAACATAGGAAATCATAGTCTGTTTTAGCTCTCTAAGGCGCTGGGCCTTAATCAGGAGTTCTTTACGGAGCTGTTTCTCAGATGGGGTTAGGCCAATAAACAGAGACTGGGTTTCAGGCGGAGGCAGACTCTCAAATATATTGTGATCTTTAGACAGGGGCTGGTTTACAGACTGGGACCGGTTTTCAGAGGGGAACCGGCCTAACCCCACCTCAGCGGGGTCCGAGTTTCTGGGGCTGGACATACTGTAACGTACATGCTTGCCACAAACTGGTACCGGACCGCGGGGCTGAGGTGGGGATGTATAAACACCGATCTTAGGCCACGAAGTCAGGTCCGGAGTGCGGATTCCATAATCAGACATAGCCAGGTCAGGATTGGTGAAGGTAGGGTTAAAGTTATCCAGGCAGGAGTCAAGGCAGGCGGCACAGGAGCGGTGGTCGAGGAAACAAGCCGAGGTCATCAACAGGAAATCTTGGGTGAAGGTACTTCAGCACAGGAGGCTAGAACCTTGAGAGAAGACACTGCAGCGGACATGCTTCAGCAAAGGTGCTGCAGTGCGTCAGGAAAAGGCCAGGATTGAACTCCACTTGGAGGAAGCAGGAACCAGGAGGTGCAGACATGCCACAGGAAACGCTGGGGAAATCAGCATAGCCACATCAACGCGGCAAAGGCGAAGTCTGCCAGGAACAAGGAAGCAGCGCCGAGGCTACTATGCAAGAAGCCCTAGGCAGAAGGGGACTGGGCGCAGGATACAAGGCACAAGGAGGCCTAGCAGGCCAAACAGAGAGCGTCTGTGACAAGCACAGTTACTTGCAACTAGGATTGCAAAGTCTATGTCCAGCAACTTCCTGAGGGCGGGGCAGGGACTAAATAGCACAGGAGGCCAATCAGGCCAGAGCGGCACAGGCCAAACAGAGAGCGTCTGTGACAAGCACAGTTACTTGCAACTAGGATTGCAAAGTCTATGTCCAGCAACTTCCTGAGGGCGGGGCAGGGACTAAATAGCACAGGAGGCCAATCAGGCCAGAGCGGCACAGGAGGCAGGTGATTGCAGAAGCAGGGAATAGATTGTCTGGAACCTGCAAAGCTCCGGATGGATGGGCTCCAGTCAAAAAAAGGAGTGGATTCCTGAAATACACACACACATGATGTGGGGGGTTCTGGGATTAGAGATTGCTGGGATTGTGTGTTTATTAACTTGGAATAGTATGGTTGTAACAAGGTGCCCTCCCTGTCAAAATATCTTTTCAGGGAAACCTTTGTGCAAAGCTTGAGCCCAGGTCTGAGCAGGTAAATTCAGAGCAAACTGTTCTGATTAATCTGCTCAGCTGGCTCATTAGGCTTTTAAAAAGTCTGCTGTATACACTGCAAGAAGATCTCTAGTGCAGGGAGACATCCTGGACTGCTGGAGAGATGAGGCACTACAGTACCTCTCTCTGGCCAGGAACATACTGGACCCTGGACCACTGTGGAGAGAAAACCTGCACAAGACAGAACTCTATCTCAGCCGAAGGTAATTGACCTCTACTCTGTTTGCTAGGGGCCTAGCCCCCAACACATAGATATGGTGTATGGAGCGCTCCAACAGGAGTTAGGCTGTTTGTTTTGTTTTCCTGTAAACCCTGTTTGGCTTATCATAAGCTGTTTATGTTGTGGCTAATAGAAACCTACATTTTTTTTCCACTGAAAATGTCTCCTGCTCTAATAACCTCTGCATGCATCTCCAACAATGGTGTACAAATGTTGTTCACTGTACATGGATTATAACACAGTTCATCTTTCTGGTCCCTAATAGATGTTCTATTGTTGTTTAATTTCTTCCTAAGCTTTTTTTCCAGAAGTTTATCTGTCTTACCTTTTTGTATTAAGTAGAAAAAGCTGTGTTAGAGTAAATGAGAACTTCAGTATTAGGTGATACCTTTTTTTCATTTGGGCAAACAATAGATAGACGAGCATTCATGAGTTCTCCTCTCTTCTTTAGGTCAGCAATAGAATACTTTTTGTATATAATTTTTGTTTTGTCCATTTTAGGGATTTGTTCACTTTCCAGAAGAGAATTGAGTTGCGCCCTGACAGAAGATAATTTGCTTATTAGCTGTTTCATAGTGGGCATTTTATTTAATTTTTCAAGTTAAATGAAGCTCTCTTTGGCATTTGCTAATTTCTTCTTCTCTTTTCCTCTTAAGAAAGGAGGAAAGACTAATGAGTTAGCCCCACATAACAGATTTATGTGCCACCCGAAAAAGGTACAATCATTCATTTCTGTGGTTTTATTTGGGGAAATGTAGTATAGTAGCCGGGTTTTCAAGTGGTCCACATTACTGGCAAAGTATAAGACCGAGTCGTTAAGTCTCCACAATGGTTTATTAAAATTTACTCAGGGTCGTTTAAAGTGATGTTTATGGGTGGCGTGATCAGACCAAGAGATTAGGCCAAACTTAGCATTAAAAAGAGAGGGGGGTGATCACATGATGCCGACGGGAGCAGACGTCTTCTAGGGCAGCTCCGTGGATCCTCCACCTACTTCTGTACATATGTACCGTGGGAAGGAGGGGGAGAGGGACAGGAAAGGTAAGTAAACCTCTGCTCAGCTGAAATGTAATTACTTAGTGATGTGGATAAGGTGCTGGACTGAGAATTGCAATGACAATATACCCAAAGAAAAAAGAACTCAGTAGAATTTAGCACTCAGTTATCCCTAATGTTGTATGTCAATATTAAAATTTTCTTTATTCAGATTTAACTATTAAAATAAATGGTGCATAGAAAAGGGTAAGTATAAAAATACATCATGACACATTGTGTCAAATGGCTGGAACTGTGCCTGTAATAGCGAGTCGCTACCATTGATTAGACCCCTATTGTCGGTCTCTCCGGATGGCAGTGTCAAATTGCTAAAGTTGGTATAGATAGATTGTTAAACTCCCCCCTGGCCAGGGAGAGGAGTAAGGTGGTATAAGGCTGTGAGTGGTATGTCTCATCAGATTATGAGAGAGAGCCTGTTTCAGCAGTATATGCTATAGTAATAAAGATTCTGATCTTACTCTGAGTCAGAGTAGCATAACTTCGCTACACAGGAGGGGAACAAGCCTGCTGCAGCTAGTGTGGTAAACTATACTCTAAAACTCTGTAATAGTGGTTAGAGGTTCGAGTGGCAGCATATTGCTGGAATAGCAGAGGTAGTACTACCTGCATGTAAGCTGTTTGTCTGTTGTAGCAGTGTTGCACGCTTGTGGATATTCCTCCTAATCCCCTCCGTGAAGGATGAAAGTAGGTGCTGTGTGGGCTATTAGACTATACCGATGGCGTTAGGAGCCATTCACCTCAATATCGCAGCCTTATCTTTGAATAAGTATCCACCATTGTCGTTATATAGTATAGTTGACACTGCCAGAGTTAAAATAGCCCCGTTGACGATCGTTTTGCGTTTTACCGCTTTCTCAAGACTCTGGGCTGAGGGTAGGTGCGACCTTGTTGATTCATATATACACAATGCATTGCACCGATTGGCTGTTTAGCCGGGTAGCAGGACGTCTATGATTGGCTGATACGGTATTCATGCTAATGTAGCATGACGTCACGTTGGTCACGTTAGTTATGTTTCGTGAGTGCCAAGGCACAGACTTAATGCAGCCCTACACTGCCATGTCTGCTCATCTTGTTTGTTATTTAGACATACAGTGTTGCTGTGTCTATGTTGAATAACATTACAGTGTAATTAATATGCTGTTACAGATAGAATATAAACGAAGGAATTGACCTCCTTTGTATCCTTAGAAAAGTGAGACACAGACTGGGACTATAAGTAGCGCTGCAGTGCCATTGCTACTCAAAATGTGGAAACATACATTGTTGCTTAGTTAGATTAAGCTTGTAATGTGATTCATGCACATAGTGGCAAAAGGTATATAAAGTTATATGAAGGAGTTGAAAAGTAAGCCTTCATTCAATCCTTGTGGGGATGAAGTTCCCAAATTGTAGATCCATCTTGCCTCCCTGCGTAAAAGTAATTGGTCCCAGTCTCCCCCTCTAATGCCTAGAATGGGATGATCTATGCCAAGAAATTTAAGGACGTTATGGTCACCATTATGATGCTCCTGTACATGGCGTGCGACCGGTTTATCAAGTTTATTTCTGATATCACCTAGGTGCTCTAAGATTCTCTTTTTAAATTGCCTTTTAGTTTTGCCAATGTATTTTTTCTTACAGGAGCATTCTATTTGGTAAATCACACTGATGGTCTTACAATTTATGAATGTTCTAATTGTAAATATTTTTGTGTCATCCCAGTTTTTAAGATTATTGGTAGATTTGACATGACATTCTTGGTTCCTTTGTCAAAAACAGTTACTAGGCAGATTATACTAACCACTCCTTAATTCTTAAACCAATCATATTACAGCTCATTAAACCTGGTTAAAACTAGCCTCAAAACAACTATGAATAGGTTCTAGGTACCAAGTCTCACTAGGAATGTGGGCGTTACTTTAGGCACATTCGTAAATCAACTTAGGAGCGAAATCTTCCATTTACACCAGACACACATTCCTTCACACAAAATGGAAACTGAAGACAACAGATTTCACAAAATGGAAACTGAACATCACTTTCAATCCTTCTCCAGAGACCCCCCATCCCTGTCCATTTAAAAAGTATATCAACAATATCTTTATTTCAGCAATATTATTTTGTCAGTTCCTCCTCTTATACTTTTCGAAATCTTCAGTGAGAAATGTATAACTTCATTCTTGCAAAACACGGCATCCTTTCCTAGTAGAGTATTTCTTTAATAACCCTCGGTCCAGATCCTCAATCTCTTGGAGTCTCACTCACTCCTTATCCATTTGCAGTTGTTTTTCACTCTCCTGGCAAACATTTGTTTGTTGTTGGATCACATTAGGAGGGTATTGTTATACAAAAGAGGTTTCTGTTTGTTCTTCATATATATCTTCTTGGAGGCGCATGGAGAGAATAACATTAACAGTTAGATTGGTGATCAATCCTTTAACGCAAAAGATAACAATGATTATGAAACCAAAACACACATACACATATTATCAGTACCACACACAAATTTAGCTTCTAGTAATTTAAACCATGTACCAAATCCCAAATTCCTGCTATAGAATACTTTTCATAGAGTCTTCCAATTTAGACACTATTCTTTTTATACCTAGTATATCATATATAATAGTAGCCATATTGTCAGGTACATAGATACAACATTCTTCTCCACCACTACACAAACATTTCTGCTCTAATAATTACATTAGTTTTTAACTGTATCAAACTAAAAATAAAATCTCCTGCACAATACATAGTAAAATTACACTTGATATACCTACATATATCATAAAATTTGAGTACCTAGACTTGGGTATTCTGAACAAACAAAATATTCCCACATTCTATCTCTCTGATCTTTCATTTGATATAAATATATATACGCATCTTCCGAACAGACATATTGCACAATACCGAAAAATCTATCTAACTATAACATATAAAACCATTGCTAGTTCAGCTCTTCTATATAAATGGTTATAAACACATTGGATCTTAATATATCCCTTAATATAGATATGAGTATATAGCTCACTCCTCCTCCTACAACATATATACATATATATATATATATATATATATATATCAATATCAATATTATATTTAGTTATATACCAATATAACTAAATATAATATTGATACTAAAGCCATCCTATATACTAAATCTAATACTGTAACACATTTCTCTCCTCTGCTATCGTCCAATATCCTAACACACATAGATATAATAGAATATGGAACCCTTTTCATCTTTGTACCCCTTACATTTAGTTACCAGATAAAAAATAATAATACAAATAATCCTAATAATAACCTAATAATAACCTAACCAGAATCCACTGATCTATTTAGTAATTTCCAATCAGAATCCTAAACTATATGTTAGTATCTAAAATATAAAACATAAAAATATAAGGTTATTATAAAATAATAATTCAGCTATAATGAATATATAAAAATGTAAAGTTCTTATTCTTTTGATTCTTCAACCATAAAAAACTGGTATAAAAGTCTTTTAGTTCTTTTAAAAAACGTGTGTAAATGTCTTTTGGTTCTTTAAAAAACTTGTGTAAATTTCTTTGATAGAGGAAACCACTTTACAATGAGTCACATGGAAAATAAGCTTTGCCTCTGTTGTAACAATACTCATCACAGGCTCTTTCATCTGGGCTGTAATGCGTGTTTTCTTTTAAAAATATAACCATCATCCAATCTCCAAACTCGAGTAGATACACTTTCAGATTCTTGTATGGAAACTGTACAACTTTGACCTGTAACTTTAACCTGTGTATAGAAAAACTGCAAAAATATTTATTAGTTGCATACAATACTTGCCAATTGTTTCATTACAAATAACATAGTCTTTAATAATTAGTTCATTTGCACTACTGATACTTCCCATAAGTGTCTCATAGGGAGATCATTTATGTCTGAGTAGATAATATCTTATCTATACCTAGGAATAAATTCCTGTAACATTTTCTTTACCCCTTGTCTTTGCATCCGCATATAGACAGAGATAGATCTTAACTCATCCTAAAAATACCTATCATAACCAATAATATAAAAAAATACAAACTCCTGGGTAACACAATACAATTGATCTATAGATTACCAAAAGGGCCTCATGGGCAAAAAATAATTTCTCTACAAAGGCTTGATAGCCTTACCTACTTTAAATTGTCTCCATATATCTCCCTTCTCTTGTTCACATATAACCCAATTACTATGTGAACAGTATATAACATTCAAAACAATAGCCAGACCGGGAGACTATTGAGTCCTGCAAAAAAAATATATCATTATAAATAGCCCTCCTTGCTAATCAGCTTTACACTACAAAAATTCTGGTAAATAGAATCCTTGAGATTCTGCTTATAATAAAAATAGACACTAGAAAACCCTTTAGATTTAAAATTTGCGTTTAAAACTTCATGCTGGAAAACATATAATTTGCCAACTTATCCTGCTGTATCTCACTCCGACAGGAAACACCAATATACCAAATGAACTCTTTGCAGTGGGGAAAAGAAAAAAATTACCACAGACACACACGAATCACTCAAACAATCAACCTTTTAATCATATTTATACTTGAGAATGTAATAAAACTTATTAAGGAAAAACTGATTTTCCAAACTTTTAAACCTGTTCCATAGGTGTTCACTGATCAGCACATCTGAACTTTAAATTGGGAAAATTGTAATTCTTACTTATTCACTCTATACCTTTTTTCTATCTAATGCCTGCATCTCTTTTAGAGGCTTTGCAATTTCTGATAAAATATACTAACTTTCTAATTTAAAACTTTGCATGACACCAAAACACCACATTAACTAGTATTGCATTGTTTACCTACATTCTTGCTGAGAAAAAAACTAAATACCATTTGATTCTTATTCCTACAATAATTAATTTAATAAGAATATACTTTTTTTTACTCTTATTCTTCTATCTAATCTGAAAACTTTTATAATCTACACTAATTACTTTAAAACTAATTGAAAACAATTTTAGAATTCCATTGTAGCAATAGCAACATGTTAATTTGCATAGCTTTTGAGCTGGTCAAATTTCTGTGAAACCTTCAATGAAAAAAAGGTGTGGGCTCATGGGCTAAAGACCGTTTCAAATAGGCAGAAGACAGAATTGATTTTTAGGTCCAGTTTTCTCATTTTCCTTGCAATTAATATAATTTGGAGTTAATTTTTCTTCCTTTTTTCTTTTTTTAATTTTTGAAGTGAAACTTCTTTAGTGGCACCTCTGATGGGATAAAACTGGATGATGTGGGGCGAAATGTGAAACAGAAGTGACGTCACGTAATGGCCGCCATTCCGCTCACACCGCCCCTGTCACATGTTGCGGCGGCGGCGATAGCCGCCGGCGTCGCTCCTAATCGCCCCTCCCCCCCGAGCCCCACCCCCCACCCCCCGAGCCCCACACCCCCCCACACACCGTGACATATGCGGCGGTGACAGCCGCCGCTCCTAACGGCCGCTGCCATGCCGCACATGCGCAGTTGTGATGGCGCCGCTGACGGACGCCACACATGCGCAGAAGCGGCTGGCAGCGGCGTCGTTCCCCCCACACGCGTTCGCGGGCCCCCTGCGCTCGCAGGAAGCGGTGACATACGGCGCAACACACGCGCGGCACAGGGGCTCGGCGCCGGCTCCTGGAAGAAAGGGTGACCCGGGCGGCGCGCATGTACCCCGCGGGGGGGGGAAGGGTGTGCACAGAATTTGTGGCGGGGGGGGGGGGGGGTGCGCAGGATTTGTGAAGGGGGGGGCGCAGAAGGGGAGGGGTAGAAGTGGTGCGCAATTTTACACCCCGCCCCTGGCTGCAGCAGGACACACACACACACTGACTGCCCCACCCACCTCCCCCCCCACACACACACACACCCACACTGACTGACCCACCCACACCTCCCCACACACTGACTGACCCACCCACACCTCCCCACACACTGACTGACCCACCCACACCTCCCCACACACTGACTGACCCACCCACACCTCCCCACACACTGACTGACCCATCCACACCTCCCCACACACTGACTGACCCACCCACACCTCCCCACACACTGACTGACCCACCCACACCTCCCCACACACTGACTGACCCACCCACACCTCCCCACACACTGACTGACCCACCCACACCTCCCCACACACTGACTGACCCATCCACACCTCCCCACACACTGACTGACCCACCCACACCTCCCCACACACTGACTGACCCACCCACACCTCCCCACACACTGACTGACCCACCCACACCTCCCCACACACTGACTGACCCACCCACACCTCCCCACACACTGACTGACCCACCCACACCTCCCCACACACTGACTGACCCACCCACACCTCCCCACACCCACACCTCCCCGCACACCCACACCTCCCCGCACACCCACACCTCCCCGCACACTGACACTGACTGACCCACCCACCCACACCTCCCCACCCACTGACTGACCCACCCACCCACACCTCCCCACACACTGACTGACCCACCCACCCCTCCCCACACACCCACACCTCCCCGCACACCCACACCTCCCCGCACACTGACTGACCCACCCACCCACACCTCCCTGCACACTGACTGACCCACCCACCCACACCTCCCCGCACACTGACTGACCCACCCACCCCTCCCCGCACACTGACTGACCCACCCACCCACACCTCCCCGCACACTGACTGACCCACCCACCCACACATCCCCGCACACTGACTGACCCACCCACCCACACCTCCCCGCACACTGACTGACCCACCCACCCACACCTCCCCGCACACTGACTGAACACACCTACCCACCCACACCTCCCCACACACCCACACCTCCCCGCACACCCACACCTCCCCGCACACTGACTGACCCACCCACCCACACCTCCCTGCACACTGACTGACCCACCCACCCACACCTCCCCGCACACTGACTGACCCACCCACACCTCCCCGCACACTGACTGACCCACCCACCCACACCTCCCCGCACACTGACTGACCCACCCACCCACACCTCCCCACACACCCACACCTCCCCGCACACCCACACCTCCCCGCACACTGACTGACCCACCCACCCACACCTCCCCGCACACTGACTGACCCACCCACCCACACCTCCCCGCACACTGACTGAACACACCTACCCACCCACACCTCCCCTGACATATGCGGCGGCGATAGCCGCCGCTCCTAACGGCCGCTGCCATGCCGCGCATGCGCAGTTGTGATGGCGCCGCTGACGGACGCCACACATGCGCAGAAGCGGCTGGCAGCGGCGTCGTTCCCCCCACACGCGTTCGCGGGCCCCCTGCACTCGCAGGAAGCGGTGACATACGGCGCAACACACACGCGGCACAGGGGCTCGGCGCCGGCTCCTGGAAGAAAGGGTGACCCGGGCGGCACGCATGTACCCCGCGGGGGGGGAAGGGTGTGCGCAGAATTTGTGGCGGGGGGGGTGCGCAGGATTTGTGAAGGGGGGGTGCACAGGATTTGTGAAGGGGGGGGCGCAGAAGGGGAGGGGGAGAAGTGGTGCACAATTTTACACCCCGCCCCTGGCTGCAGCAGGACACACACACACTGACTGACCCACCCACACCTCCCCGCACACTGACTGGCCCACCCACCCACACCTCCCCACACACTGACTGAAACACCTCCCCGCACACTGACTGACACCACCTCCCCGCACACTGACTGACCCACCCACCCACACCTCCCCGCACACTGACTGAACACCTGCCCGCACACTGACTGACCCACCCACACCTCCCTGCACACTGACTGACTGACCCACCCACCCGCACACTGACTGACTGACCCACCCACCCACACCTCCCCCACACACTGACTTACACATACACACGGACTGACACATACACACTGACACAAATACACATACACACTGACTGACACACATACTGACTGACACACACACACACACTGACTGACACACACTGACTGACACACATACACACACACTGACACACATACACACAAGGAATTCACACTTAGTGCAAATAGCTAATACAGGGGATGTGTGCCGAGCACGCGCATTTCAAGTCAAATTTATTTGCGTTTTGTCACTGAAATTGTATTTTGATTTTTAATTAAAACATCACCAACACAAATACAATTTCTGTGACAAAAGTCAAAGAAGTTTCACTTACTATGCGCGTGCACAGCACACACAGCTTTTTTTTTTCTTTCCGGCACCCTCCTTTTCCTCAACAGAACTATCTTGACTCATTTTAACTTTTCTCTTTGCCACACAGGCTCACACAGATTTTTTTTTTTCCTTTTCTTTTTTTTTTTTCTTTCTTTCTTTTCACAAAGAATCACAAAAGTATATCTCACTCAGAGAATTGTTATAACCAATGCAGATTTACGTTACCTCACACAGTATCACAGAGTATCAATTGATTCTCACATAAAATTATATCAATTTAAAAAATGTAAAGTTTTTTTTTTTTTTTTAATAACCTACTCATATTGAAATTCCGTCACCTAGACTAACCTTAAGAAACATCATGGCCTCATCATAAAACACCCAACTCTCTAAACGGAAGAATAAACATACAAATTAATCGTTCCTGGCGCTGTGAAAAAAAGTCCAAAATACCGTGAACCAACAAGGCAGTCTCTAGTACAGGCCTCCTTAGGCAGATTGATGATCTTGATAGTGGTTTTTCAGGCAGGGGTGTTGTCCTTTAATTGATGTTCTGCTGCCTCTGAAATAACAGAAAAAACAGCAGGGCACACCAATTGCGTAGTATGTTTCATCAACTGTCCCCTATCTAAAACCCTAGAATCCTACTTACAGGATATGGGCTCGCAAAGTACAGTGGAGAGAATCTGTGCCACACGTCCCTTCTCCTCAGATCGTCTCACGGATCCCACGTGGTCTGGTCTGCAGGAGTCTCCCTCAATCAGTGTTGGTCTTGATAGAATTAAATCACTCCAACGCTCCCACGGGTGCAAGGGTGGGGGGGGGGAGGGGGTGGAATATGAAACAATACTAGTGTGATAACGTACAGGATTTAATGACACAAGTAAAATGTTAAAATCACACTTACATAAAAACAGGGTATCAAATACCGCTCACAATGCCGTCCGCAACCTGCACAGCTCCTATTACCGCTGAGGAGAGGATCGCCGCACGCTACACTCGATACCGGAAATTCGAGTGACGTCAGCGATACAGCAGACCGGGACTCTCCTCGCGTCAGGAACTACGGGTGCCCAAACAGTCCAAAACACTAAGCTCCTCCTCCCTACGCGTTTCGTGACCAGTTGTCACTTCCTCAGGGGATACTGGAGCTTAGTGGATAGGCTATTTATACGCAAATCCTAAGTGAAAAGACCTTCCTACAAAGGGATGGGCTAGAGCTTACGGCTATACAATACATAAATCTACAATCAATTAAAAAGCGAAATGGGATCAAAATGATAGTATAACATACACATTCGCCTAGGAGCCATCAATAGCATATAAATTAGGGGGGGTGGGAAATCTTAAAATACTCTTTAAATGAATATATGAACATTTGATATAACATACATAATCAACTAATTCCAAACATTACATATATATAAAAAATACATATAAGTTCTTAAAAAATACCAGATACAGATAAAGGAATTGTACACTAATGATATCTGTCATAGTAACAGTTAAAAAACAGTAAAAAAACACCTGTTGACCACTTTAGCATTAGTAATGATCCAATTTAAGAGTCTTTTAAAAAGGCCGCTAAGTCGAAATCGATATTTAGGCCAAGGGGGGACAGTGTCTTAAGTACATAAATTCAATAACTTTCCCTTTTGGATACCAAATTAAGTCTGTCTCCCCCACGCCAACTACCTTTAGGATTATCGATTCCTATACATAACAGACCCTCTGGGTTCTGACCATGGTGTATTTTAAAATGATTGGAGACACTATGAGTCTCAAGACCCCTCTTGATATTATAGACGTGTTCAGCGAACCGTCTTTTGAGACGTCTATAATATCAAGAGGGGTCTCGAGACTCATAGTGCTCCCAATCACAGTCTTTGGTAAAAGCCACAGGGTCTTTATTGTACTCACAGCTTATTAGAGCAATAGTACACAGCAAAACACTTCCTTCACAGTGTACAGGATCAGTCCCCTTCTCCTCTCCTTCCTTCCAAATAGTTCTCCTCAGGATGGTCTGAAGGGGGGTCTTTGATCCCTGCCTCCACCCTCAGCCCAGGGCGCTCAGGGTGGGGCTAGCTCTTCCCTCACCCCATAAGCAGGGTGAGGGGCACTGGTCCACCTATAACTCACTAGGCCATACTCCTCTGGAACCTAGGATCTAGCTCACACCATCTGACTGTCCAATCAGACCCTCCAACTCTAACAGAACTGAGCGCACAGGCACTGCAACTAAGTTTCGTCAGCCCCGCCCCTCATGACATCAACAGAACCTCCCCTCTGCATCAGGCCTACAGCAGAGTCAGGCTTGTATCTATCAATCAGACAGGGCTTACAAGGGGGGAAAACCCATGATTACTACTGGGGCCTGTCATTAACAGGACTTACCACAGTAGTAGGAAGATGTTATAGCCCATGCTGTTTACAGGGGGCTACACATGCAATTATCCTTTGTGCTATTTGTAGTAACATCATTGCTTGTTCAACAGATACCACATATTACTATAGAGGTCACTCTTTACTTTAATCATTGAGGTTTCAGTTCACCCATTCAGTCTCAGTGACACAGTGGCATGGTTTTAATTATATGTTGTATGTGTTGCATTTAATAAATTAAATATTTTTGTATGATAGAGTTCTTGTACTGGGATACTTTTTCTTCGTGTGTGTGTGTGTAATATATATATATATATATATATATATATATATATATATATATATATATCAGGAAACAGATCCCCAAGGAGAGCACTCATACACTCTAGATCACAAGTGCACAGGTAGATAATTGTGTGTGTGGATGAGGAGTGAATGATTTAAAACACTTTATTAGGAGTAATAGCTCAAATGAAATAAAATAGAACACTGTAGAGTCAAAGTGTAATGATTCTGTATGAGCCAATAATAAGCGAATTATTAAAAACCAAATCGGATGTAGCAATAAAAGTTGCCAATATCTTATCCTCACTATGCAGAGGGTAGTACTGGTACAATGACCAAGGCAATAATAGCCAAACGTGGATCCTGCCTTATATCTGAAGTCAGGGCGAATAACCACTGGGTGTGTGAAAAACACCACTATAAGTATAGGTGGAACCCTGCCTCAAAAAAGTGGCTATACCGTAGTATAAGGAGCTAATCCATGTTATGAGACACTGGATAAGACAGAGTTCTTGATCTCTGGATATGCACTGGGGGTACAATTACAATTAGCACAGTACAGTATATATATATATATATATATATATATATTGTGCCGAATGTACTCCCTGTGTAATGTATAGATAATTGGTCTATCAGCCAGTATACCTAGAATGCATATCTAGCACAGAACGAATCAAGTACTCAGTTAAGCCACAGGTAAATGAACACAAAGGTAGGATCAGAGGCTATTCTAACAGTGCACAAGTAGTGCCTGTTTACACATGGTGTCCAGTGTTCCAGACAGTAGGGTACATCCGATCAATATGAGCAGCCCTTGTGATTAGGCTTCATGGCGAGACACCTTCCGACTAATGCAGGGTGTTTGCATGTATATTCTATCAACCAGAGTGTACTGCTACATTAAAAATGCATGTTAATGCATATGCATAGCTCCAAACGAAGAGCTACTAGAAGCGGACGCGCTCCGATCACGAGCGCTAGTCCCGCCCCTCTGACGTGATGACGTCACGTGCCGATGTACATTTCGCTGGTGCGTGCTTTGTTGTATGTACTGCTTTATGTCCCTACAAGAAACTGGGTTCTCAAAAGCTATTATTTAAACTGAGATATTTTGGATGCTTTGAAATCACAGGATAGAACATGTATTAATGGAACAGAATGCTAGTCAGCCTAGCATTATCAGATAAGTCATTTTTTGCTTGTATTTGACAAAGCATAGCTTTTGTGATTTAAAAAAAAAAAAAAATTATTTCATGCTTATTCAGTTGTAGAAGCAATATTTTAGATATTTGGTGGAAGTTTTCTTTCAGCGTATTCTTTGTCACATTTCAAAAGATTCCATGAGCATAAGAAATGTAAACCCCAGAGAATGTATTTCCCACAAGGCAGTGCATTTTTTTTAAATCTTCTTTTGTAGTACAGTAGCCCTTTTCCATCACAGTTCCACCGGTCTCCTGGTTCTACAGAAATGTGTATTTACAATACACAACACACACATTTGGAATAATAAAAACTAGTCTCTGTAGCTATCAACCAGCACTTTTCAAAATGTTATTTCCATCTGCAGAATAATTCATAAATGCTAAGTATATATATATATATATATATATATATATATATATATATATACTTTAACTTTTGTATATCTTTTTTTGCTATACAATCTGTCAAATAATATTACAACACAATGAGAATAAGCACTTCAGACATAAAACAATAGGAAAAGGAGTCCTTGCCCCGAAGAGTTTACCAACGAAGTATGAAATTTAACTATTTAATGTTGTCATTTTTCATTTGAAATATTTTATTAAATCTCTTTCGTGGTTGATTTTAATGTATATTACCAATCGTACTGAGCCACTCTCTCTATGTAGGGTGATACTCCTTTATAATCTGGTAAAAAAAAAAAAAAAAACAATTCTCAGGAAAATGCTCCCTCAACCCAATGCAAGTAAAACAAAAGATTTTGTTTCCTTTTAGCTTGCGTCTTTTCTAACATTCAGAGTTCATCTGCTTTTGCTATCACTGGCATTAGGGGATACTCTACTGTAAATCTCCAGAATATATCTCCAGAATTTAAATTGGTTAACGTCATTCAAAGACTAAAACAGAAATGCTCAAAAACAAAACCATTACTTTTTTTCTTTCTAACAAAGTGGTAATTACCCATGAACTGTGTCTGGGGATATTACCTAAGTTTCCCCTGGATGAAACTTTATTGTATAAATGAATATTGAATATAAGGTAGATGGTTTTTTTTTTATTCAATATGCCTGAGTAACTCCCTTCTGTTATGGTTTTCATTTGCCATGCTTTTTTTGTGAAATGTTGCAATTGTGACTTGGCAGCTGAACCAGCAGGGGTTCCATTGACAGCTTTTTTTTTTTTCTTTATCACTCTTCAGTGATTAGAGGGAATTGTTGCATCATGTGGGAATCAAAGAGCAGAGACCAGCTCCTCTTTGTTGCTGCCTCAGCCATTTAACCCTTCGTCCGGCTGATACTAATCTGAAGATTTTTCCTCTATTTTTACCTTATTGCAGAATTTTCGAAGAACATAGAGATCTGACTCCAAAAGACTGTTCATGGTCCCAAGGCACAACAAAAAACTGGCCGCTCCTCCTTCTCTTACCGTGCACCCCAAAACTGGAACAACCTACCGGAGACTCTCACAGCCACCACCAGTTTAAGTTCTTTCAAAACTGAAGCTGTCTCACATTTTAATCTGGTCTGTAACTGGCCATAAGGCTGCCCCTGCTTCCTGGAAGAGATAGAGCCAAAACTGATTCAGTCTTGTTCCTGCTCTGGTGGAGAGGAAGCAAAGAGCTGTCAGTCTCTCCTGTGGCAGGATGAGCGTGCTCACCTCACCTTTTGAGCTGGGGGAACATCTAATTCAGGAAGATGTCCCTATACTATCAGGGTCAAGCACCATCCAGAGGTTGGAACCCTCTGAACCCTTGCACCGCTGTAAGGCTGCGGTCCCAGTCATCACTGTGACACGTGTGCCCGGCAGGGGGGGGGGGGGCAGCGCATGCACAACCGCGATCTGTGGTCTTCAGGAGAGAGGGAGAAGTTGCGACGAGAGGGGGCATGGTTGGGGTTTTTCGGGGGTGTGGCCATGACCTCACGCGGCTGGTTCACCCTCATTGGCTGAGCCGCCAGCGGGGGCGTGGCCACAGCTCCGTCGCAAGTTCCACACAATTTTTTTGAGTGTGTGGAATCTTGCAGTACAGCGCAGCTGCTGAATCTGCGCCGACGCGTGTACTCGGCCCTGAGTGACTGGGGGGCCAGTGTTTTTTCGCACAGTGCACGCCGAGGCGTGCGCTGTGGCAGTCATTGGGACCGCAGCCTTAGACCATCCTGCAGTGACTGCCAAATAAACATTCCCTTGTTCTAAAATACCCCTGTCTGAGTATCAGTCCTTGGGCAGGGGGAGAAAGAGTTCAATAGTGGAGGCTAACCTCCGAACTCCTTGGAGCCCACTACTGCTGGAGGCGCAAGCATCAGTGAGAAGAACTACAGATGCCTTAACTCCTACCCTAAAACTAACCTCCTACCATAAAACTTACCTTCTTATCAAAGCGGCCGGCGGCGGATGGTCCCCCTACAGCTAAACGCCAGCTGGGAGTTGGTCGTTGCTGTGGAACGGCCACCATTAAATGTCACATTATGTGGCAAACATGTACCATGACTGCTACTGTAAGTTAATACATTTTCACATCTGTGTTATTTGTTATTTATGATTGTCACGTGTATTACTGCTGTGAAGCGCTTATGTACATTAATTGCACTATATAAAGATATACATACATATATACATCAGTTGCAGAGTCAATTGGAGGATTTATTGACTAATCTGGAGTGGTCATACTCTGCTGCTGCAATAAACCAGAACCCCATCGGCCAATTCAGAACACATTGAATTAATACCTTTTCTTGATACCCCTAGACAAAGTCTCTGGTTAAGCAAGTTTAATTAATATTACTGTATGTCTGTTTATATAATTCCAGTGTCTTGCATTTCTCAATATGGAAATATAACATTTCATGAATTTTCCAACTACATGTACTGTAATTGGTTCTTGCTAGAAAAAATACACTTGTGTATATATTGTTTAACTATTGTAGACCAATATAGGGCTTAGAGATCTCATAGGCAAAGGTTAAACAGTTAGAATGATTTATTATAAAAGTTACAACTATAACAAAGCCAATTATATTATTTATGTTTGTAACATTGTTTTTATTAAATATGTTATTGTATTAAACGTATAGGTAACATAATGATGTTAGTTGTACATCATTTTTAAGTTCATTCATATAATATAATGTATTCATGTTTTGTTACTGTATGTATAACTTTTGTAATGTGTATTTATTAGCTCTTGCAAATCAATGGTGTCATGTAACAAATCTCATAATATGGAAATTTAATTCACAGTACAAGGAGTACTGTCCGTACTTATAATTTTTTTTTTATATATGCACAAATTCATAATGGCACATTACAGTTAAAATATGTTTTAAAATCAGCACAGTATATTGAAATTATTACATTTAAATTCGCAGATGCACATCTGAGTTTTATTCACACTGTATTAATATTAATTCAATATTTATTACCATGCAGATTCACCATAATATTTCCACACATCACATAATTGCATAGAATCAGTTATTTATTATTAGCAATAGGAACCATTAAGTCATTTTTCCATTATGGGAAAAATACAATTGATTCAGGTCCTCCAGTGTTTGCATCAGCTATATGCATTTTACAATCAATGCATAATCAGCTGTGGGTCGTCTAAGCTAGTCGACATCAAACTAATGAGGCTCGATGTGATGGCTCGAAGCAGCGAGCAGCGAGCAGCGACATATTCTATCTGCAACCTCACCATGTGTACTCCTGACGAAGCATGCAGTGTGAAACGCATAGTCACGTGGGGTTGCTGCACATCATTGGTGGAGAATCATACCGGCAGAGAGAAACTTCAGGCACAGCTGACAGAGAGAGCAGTCCGAACCCCAAAAAACTGAGGAAGCTCTGATTTCGAGCGAGACGAATAGGATGGGCAGCACGAAAGTGCCGGGTTTTTTTTTGCCATTGCCTGACCCTGGGTGGTCCCAATGCTTGAGTCCAATATGTGTTTGTAAGTGTAAACTTTTCAATTTATTTTTTCTGTTATAAAGCTATTTTGCACTATTATCTGTGTCCTCCATTTTCCACAGATGGGATTCTCCTCCACTGTCTCTCTGCACAACTGTTTGCTGACGGACATCACTGCTGAAACCAATATCAGAGGTGGTCACTCCTGATAACCAAAAATCCTTGAGCACTCACAGAGAATGTGAGTTAAACTTAATATTAATACATTATATTTAATTTATCAAAACCTTTGTACTATGTGTATGTTTTTATTTTTTCTACAGTATATACACCAGGATGTGAGTGCGCTCCTGACCATCTGCCTCTACACCCTTATCTGGACTTGTTCGAGTCCATTCAAGGACTGTATAAATGTTACTATTAATCCCAATATTCACCTTCACAAGTGTAATCCCTTGATGTAACACAATACCGTATTTGCGCTTGTTTTTTGAATTCACATCATATTAATCTACTCAGGTCATCTAATTATACAAGAGTAAGTGCATGAAAACATTTAGAGTGCATATTCTGAAGCTTTATCTACAGTATTTAAGCAGATTAAGTATCCTGTCATTTTATGTTACTACTGACCCATATGACTTATATTTTATTCAACCGTAAAGTTTATTTTCAGCTGTCAGTTACATCTATGTATCTCTTAATCCAGAATCCTTGCATATGTGAACAGCAGAGATGACAGAGTAGTAGTAGCCTGCGAATACGATAAGTGGGGTTACCATGGAAAGCCTTCGGCTATTTACTGGCCAGCAGAGGATAGTACAACCTATCAGCTCTGTGTCCCTGAGGAAGTGGGAGGAGATCCAAGGAAATGCGGCAAGTGAGGCGTCTGGTTGGAGCACATTTGTCGACGGAGGTGTGATGTCATCGGCCCGTCTCCACGCTGGAACCAAAGACTGGATACCAGTCCTCAAAGCAGGAGGAAATCGACAGCTCAACCGCACTTCAAGAAGAGAGGTTGGAAGGACCATTATGCCTTTTAAATGCTTTTATTAGTTGTTGCACTGCATAGAGTGTTGTTCCTCCTAATCCTGAAGAGGTTAATCAAGTATATGAATCACTTTATCCAAGTATAATCATGTTCTAATGCTTTAACATTATATGTTTGTACTTTTTCCTCTGATTAGTTGATCTATAATTATCTTTGTTTTTAAAATATCACTGCGTTCTTTTAATTTTGATCACTTGTTTAGCGGGATATCTGTGCTGTGTTCACCTCTGTACATGATTTCTCTTATGCTCCCGAATCAGGAAGTGACTTTCTATTACTATGACTACAGGGTATGTTTGTAAACAAACATGGAGCTGCATCCATCCCGTTATATCACTTTCGGTTCTCGGGCGAAGCCACGTCACTTCCGGTTTCCGTTTCTGGCGGCTGAATGCAATTTCAGGCACTTAGTGTGTCCTATAAGAGAGGGACACAGCACACTCATCTTTACTCTCTGACGAAGCGCTGGAATAGGCGTCAAACGCGTTAGAGTAAGAGTTCTCCTGTTCCTGTCTGCACCATGATGCCTCAATAAAGAAGTTTTTTTAACATTACTGGAATCCTGTGAAGTCCTTACTAAGCTGTGCTCTGCTTCACCGCGTTTCGTGGATACTACAAGATTGACTCATCACTGCGGATGCACGCCCATTAGAAGAGAACGGGACAAGTCTATGTGAGTTATTGCACTTTACCATTCAATTGGGAGGTATTTTTCAAGGTGTCTACAGGCGTTTTTAGACATTGTCCTCATTGATAGTCCAGTGGTGGAGCTTATATATCCCCATTTACTGCACTCACCAGGACATTATATATATGTCTATTTTCTACGCTCACCTATATACCCTAATACTCACCTGCATATGACTATACCCATATGATCGTTCTTCTACAATCAAGAAAATGTGAATGACTATATGAATGTTACCGATTGTCATTGGAGCACTATTACTGAACTTTGTTCGTGTACCTTGTATCAGCTCTGTGTCCCTGAGGAAGTGGGAGGAGATCCAAGGAAATGCGGCAAGTGAGGCGTCTGGTTGGAGCACATTTGTCGACGGAGGTGTGATGTCATCGGCCCGTCTCCACGCTGGAACCAAAGAATTCTCTTGATGACGAGACACTGGATACCAGTCCTCAAAGCAGGAGGAAATCGACAGCTCAACCGCACTTCAAGAAGAGAGGTTGGAAGGACCATTATGCCTTTAAAATGCTTTTATTAGCTGTTGCACTGCATAGAGTGTTGTTCCTCCTAATTCTGAAGAGGTTAATCAAGCAAACATTTGGGTTATTCACCAAAGTAATATTTATTAACATATTTACCAGAAAGCTTTTTTTTTAATCTTTCTGGGAAAAAAAATGCATTTTCATTAGCTTTTTTTCCATAGGAAATCCAAAACGCCATAGAAAGCAAAACATAATTAAAACACTAAAATTATTTATTTTTAAACTAGTTATTTTTTGTTTGTTTATCCTTTTATGACAAAACTGACCCAGGATTACAGGGTAAAACCATGTCCGTAGCTGTGAGGCAGTCCTGCTGTTTTTTCTTACTTTAGCTACTGAGAAATCAGAACACAGCTGCCTGGCAGCTCAGGTGATTAGGGTGCAGCATTTTTAAACCTCTGGCAGACAGCCTAAGTGGGTAATCCTGATACAGAGAGACAGATACACTGAGAAGCACTGTGTCTGGAGAAAGCTTTGAAGTCTTTCAAGCCAGGGGTGAGAAAAACAGAACTGCTTGCTCTAGGTACTTTGTCTAGCAGGTAAAACTAACCCATGCCTTTGGTACCTACAGCCTGCTCCTAAGCAAGGGACGGATCACCAGTGTATACTGTATGACTGTATCCTGAATATACTTTGTTTATTCCTTATTGGAGACAATAAACCAATAAACCAACCCTTTACTTTCAATGCCAGTTTGTGTTCCTCCTCTACTTCCCCCAGATTCCACATTAATATTTTGCAGTGGTAATTATTGTTCTAAGAGATATCACATTCTTTTGCAGCCTGCCATAACTTTCAACATTAGTTTTTTTCATAGAGAATAACATCACATGTAGGATAAAGTGATATTAAATATTGTACTGTGGAAGGAGCACAGAAAAAATAAACCATTTTCTCAAAGCTGATTTATAACCCTTTCTTTACTGATGTAACATTACCATTGTATGTTCCAGGCATGGGGGAGGTATTTTTCTGTTTATTTGTAATCTCTTTTAGTGTACAATATTACATTATACACTTTCTAAGATGTTTTGAATGTTGGTTGTTCGTCAAACTGCAATAATCATAAAAAAAAAAAATCTTTAAAAGGCCAAGTAATATTGAGGCGTCAACAAAGCACATGAACTCTTGTGGAATATAAGATACAGATTTCCTCTAAGGTAAATTAGTCAATGAAAATATGAACGGAAAAGGCTAAATGTATGTATGTGTATTGGGCATGTGAAATGCTTTGTATTCATATTAAAAGGGCATTGTCTCTGGTTTTTTTTTGTTTTTTTTAACTGGGATTGAAGCAGGGGGCCTTCTGGAGCCGAACTGCATCGATTTTAGCTGTGAGGGGCACCCTGCTTCCCGTGATACATACAGTACCACGGAAGGTGTTTCGGGAACAGAAAATTACTGTCTAAAGGTTCCGCACGCCACAACGTTATCCTTTGCGGCTCTGTTTTGGCCAGCATGCTTTGGGACCTTTAAACAGGACTGAGAAACCGGCATCCCTTCAGATGTAAGGCTAAGGCCTCGGTAACTCCGCTACAACGCCCGCCCGCGAGATTGGCGGCGCGTGCAGCCGATTCCCCCGTCTGCAGCTCACTGCAGGAAGAGAGACCGGTGGGGCGTGGCGGGGGAGTGACGGGGCGCGGCCATGACGTCACCCGGCAGGTTCACCCTCATTGGCTCAACCGCCGGGGGCGTGGCTTATCGCTCCATCGCGAGTCCTGCTCTCAATTCTATTGAGAGCAGGAGCAACTCGCGCCACGGCACTGCGGCCCCCCCTCGCAGTGGGCCCGGCGCCATTGAGGGGAGGGCTCTCGTCCGTTCAGCGTCCGCCACAGCGGGTGCTGCAGTAGGCAGCGGGGGCAAGGCCTAAGTATCTAAAGGAGCAGGGGGTCCCCAGAGCTGAAATGAACACAGTTAAACCCCGAGAACCCCTGCTATAAACATAGGGGGGCTATAAAAC
>NC_134485.1:384046954-384066954 GCF_040206685.1 Ascaphus truei
GGGACCAGAGCATGTATGTAAAGCGAAAATGTACTTGGTGAAGCACTACCTTTTCCCCACTTATCGATGATTGTACTGTACTGCAATCGTCATATACGTGCATAACTGATGTAAATAAGGCATTTGTAACAGGCTCTATAGTCTCCCCGCTTGCGCACAGCTTCGGTACAGGTAGGGAGCTGGTATTGCTGTTCAGGACATGCTGACTGGCGCATGCGTGAGCTGCCGTTTGCCTATTGAGCGAGATGTACTTACTCGCGAGTGTACTTAAAGTGAGTGTCCTTAAACCGGGGTATGCCTGTATATACCAAGGCAGATGTCACTCGCAATAAAGGTTGAGAGCCGGTGCTTGTCCCATATAATGAATAAAAATGGAGATTCCTTACCAGGCAGACCAGGAGTGTGTGTGTGTGTGTGTGTGTGTGTGTGTGTGTGTGTGTGTGTGTGTGTGTGTGTGTGTGTGTGTGTGTGTGTGTGTGTGTATATGTATATGGAATCTGATTTCACAAATTGTCTTTTTGAAATTATTGGTAATATATATCCTTTTGGATAATCTGTCCAATGATACTTTTCATTTCATTTTATAATATTGTAGTTTTAATTTTTAATGTTTATCTGTAAATCTTGTATTTAAATTTTTGTTTTTTATCAATTAATAGTATTGAATTTATTCGTTCATATACTCCTTGAATTCTGATGTAATTTCAATTTCATTGCCTGTCATGTATTACGCCCTATATGGGAATAGTATTGTTACATAAATGATATATTAGGGGTCTATTAGGGTCTATATATCTTAATTTATGATATGATGTTATTTTTATATATTATTCTTATGGTTTGGTATATAATTGAGATTTTTCCTTCATGAGTTTAGATTTGATATATTATAGGATATATGAGTCCCTCGGGTCTGGCAATGTCCAGTATTTAGTCATACATATGTTCAATCAATCTCCTCCAATTCGATCAGGCAATAGTTTTTATTAGGCACATTTTGAGTGTTTTAACATTGGTTACAATTTTAATAAGTTTGAAGCATCTCCAGCTGATGAGGGGCGTTCTGTTGAATAAGCATTATTGGATTGTGTATATAAATAGCGGACATACCCCTTCTCAGTATTGCCATTTGAGAAAGTCACCCGTCGAGTGACGAAACGCGTAAGGGAGCGTCATTACGTCAGACGCTACGACATTACGTCATTACACAGCGCAGGGAACGGACCGAGACCTGCGCCGATGCTACAGAGGCTTGAGGAATATAGAGCCACACTTTCCTGAACTCTTTATGGACGTCTCATATCCGTTGGACTTTTCTATCGGCTGGGACGTGGACCCATCCTGTTCTGAGACCGGATTACATCAAGGACAAAAAGCGAGAACCGGATGGTGGTGATTATAATCACGCAATGCCTTTATGATCTGTACCTTTGTGAGTGCATTTTAACCAACCCCCCCTACCCCCCTTTCCCTCATTAAATTACCTTTTTACGCTATGGTGTGTGTATGTGTGTATATATATATAATAGCAAATGCATTTTTAAAAGTTTCACTCTTCGGTCAGTATCCATGCACCCATTGTTTTATTATGTTTTGTATTGTTTCACAACTGAGTTATGGTTTAGTTGTGTGTGTGTGTGTACTCACTGTAGTATGTATTTGTAGTTATTTTATTACATTGTTCAGTTATACCTGTGGAAACACTTATAGACTTTTCTATTGTTAGTATGGTTAAGTCGTTTTGTGTTTTTAAGTATTAATAAAGTTTCTGTGATATATTCTATATCCTTTTGTTGTCTTTTGAGCCTCAAACTTACTGATGGTGACTCAGTTCCCATTCTGGATTCGTAGTTGTTATAATTATGAGGAGAGAATGAAGAAAAGATAGGGCACTCACTGGTAATCCGTGTTGCAATCAATTTTGGATTGCAACACGGATTACCAGTGAGTGCCCCATTTTTTCTTCATCCTCTCCTGATATCAATCTTCTGACGGCGGCACCCGGAGGCAGGGGGGAGGGAGAAGACTTCCGGAGATAACGGAGGTCGGCGAGGCAAAACACTGCCAGCAGCGGGACAGCGAGTTCATGCATAGGAGGTAAGAAGATTCTATCTGCCTCCTCCTCCTTATCGTGGGTTCCAGTTATATTGCTGCTTATATAGGCAGTCTCCCACATCAGTCTCTATGAATGCAGTCGCAGTGCTGCTATTTTCGAAGACTGATTGAGTCTCTCCCCCAAATCCACTTTAGCCAGATGGCTGAATAGTTACACATTCCGGAGCGCGAGACAGCTACATTTCTTTACATTTGTTATAATTATGAGTATGCACAGTGTTGTGTAATCATTTATTAAACCCCGTTGCGCTGTGTGCATTTTCATTCTTCACTCTCTAATGGCACACCTTAGGAGTTCATTAAATACTGTACCTCTGAGTTGTGTTGTTGGAGTCTACCTGCTTCCCCCAAAGCAACAGCAACATGATGGTTATTATCCAGCATGACTTCCTGCCAAAACAAAGGAAACCTTTAGAGTTTCATACAATATGTGCCCTTATTTTCATCATTGCAATATATTAATGTTTAAGTTGGAAATATGTACCTAGATATTCAAAAGCCAAAACAATATACATTTTTTGCATTAACCCTTCCACTGCAAAGGGGAACAGCAGCATATTTTTCATACTCCTGTTTTCTTTTTTTAGGTTTGAATAAAAACCAACAAGTGCTTGTGCCTTGCTGGACGAAAGGCATCACTCGGAGGATAATAACTTTTCATAAGAAAACATCACAGAATTTCCCAAATTAACAAAAAAATGATTGCAGACTAATCCCATTGTACACAGCATGGTGGTGTTTTTTGTGTGTGTCTTTTTTAAGACATACTTAAAAGCAATGCTTTACTAGCCTTCATAGTGAGCAATGGGGGGGGGGTAAATAGTCTAGTGTTGGGAAGATATTAGTCCATTTGTTGCACTTGGTGGTGTGATAGTGCTCGTCTCAAATCAGGAAGGGGACCTGCAGGGCTGAGGTAGTGATGCAAATAAACTAACCAGAGCCAAGAGACAGAGTCCTGTAAGAGTATCCGTGGACGGTATGGAATCAGGGATCAGGGCTGGTGGCAGAGTTGCAAAGTTCAAGAGACTGGTGGAGGTCAGGGCAGGTGAAAGGCAGCAAGGTCGGGGTCATGGTCTGGGGTCAGCAACAGGGAATCAAAACAGGCAAGAGGGTAAAGCGTAACTGCAAAGACCCACAGGATCTACAAATGGTAGAACTTTGCTCGGCGACTACCTATAGTAACTGCAGACTTATAAAGCAGACTGCCAGTACCCAAAATGGCCACAGTGAGCCGAAAGGGCAGGAGAGGGAAAATCTGGCCTGTAGTGAAAACCCATCACGGATTGAGCAGAATCCTTACAATACCCCCCTCTTGAGGAGAGATCGCCGGGCGATCTAAGATGGTTTAGCAGGGAAGTTCCGATGAAACACCCAGACCAGGTTGGAGGCATGGACATCCCTGGATTTAATCCATGAATTTTCCTCGGGACCATAACCTTTCCAGTGGACCAAGTACTATAGCCCGCCACAGGATCAACGGGAATCCAATATCTGGCTTACTTCAAATTCCTCCTGGCCATTCACCCTCTCTGATCCGGATCAAATTGTAGGCGCCTCGAAGATCCAGTTTGGTGTAGATCATAGCCTTGCGAAAGCGGTCGAACAGTTCAGGAATGAGGGGTAGCGGATATCAGTTCTTTACGGTGATTTTATTTAGGCCTCTGTAGTCGATACATGGCCTGAGAAAACGGTCTTTTTTAGGAAACAAAGAAGAAACCCGCACCAGCGGGAGAACTTGATTTGCAAATAAACCCACGCTGAAAGTTCTCCGAAATGTATTCCCGCATAGCATTGGTTTCTGGTGTCCGAAAGGGGATAGGTGCTGCATCGAGAAGGGATGGCCCCTGGGAGTAGAAGGACTGCACAATCATAAGGTCGGTGTGGCGGTAACTCCTCTGTTTGTTTATGAACCTAATTAATTATTAACCTGTTAACACTAATTCAGCAATCTTGAGTGTTCTGTGTGAGTCAATGTATTGTCCACCCCACTGCCACTAGTATTGGTAGCATTGAGTGACTGAATCAGTTTATCATGGAGTAGTACATTCAATCCGTTATCTGACTGTGACGTAAATGACAATTAGGTAAGCTTTGCGGCTGTATAAATGGCCACGGACTAGCTTATGACCACTGTCACTGGCTTGTTTTCAACCACCATCATTAATATTTCTCCCACTGCCATTGCAAAACCAAAACAGTCAAATATGGCATCATGAATGACATTAGTTTGGAATTGGCATTTGGCACTGTAGGCCAGCCACCACACCAGGCACCAATTACTGCACATAACATTCAGGATGGCCATGGCACAGTGCTTGGCTTGTTGTGTTTATGAATTTTCAAAACCAGTTACTGCTCGATCTTTCAGTTACGCCCGGTTGGGAGGGAGGGCACCAGGATTTAGACCTTTTTATTTTTTTTGCTTTAGGATTAAAAATATTGAATTTAATAAACTTCTCCTGTTGGCTTTGACAATTAATATTGCCAACACCCTCGTTGCATGAAAAGTAGTAGCAAGAAGTGACGAGAGAGAGACTGAGACAAGTGAAGCTGCTACAACTGCAGCCAGTGATGAAGAGTATTGATTTGAATGGTGAGCTGAGTGACAGACTTGCCAATGTGCATGGTGGCATAGATACTGCTGTCGCTTCCACCGCATCAACTGGTCTATATCCAGTACACTACACTCACTAACTTGACAAATAACACTATAACTCACTGCTTCAAAGGTGAAAGAAATGCACTACTCTGTGTATATGAAGAAAGGAATGAGAGAATGGAGTACCATTGAAATGTTTATATCACAAATATATAGCATCAATTCATATAAAAATATGTATATATACAAAAACATCTTATGATGATTGTTGCTAGAAAGTAAAAAATATGTCCCATTCAATACTAAGATTGTTTTTTATAGTATTCGTGTCCACATATTGTATATTAAGTTGTGCACATTTTATACTGTTAGTATTGTACTTATCAACTGTATTATATGAATGTATGCTTCAGATTTGTGATGTAAACATTTGAATGGTACTCAATTCTCTCATTCCCTTCTTCATATACACCGAGTAGAGCATTAATTTCACCGTTGTAGGCATTTACTCTGTATTCTGTCACCATTACAAAGCGGTTCCGGTGACAGTACACTATTTTTTAAATATAAGATTTATATTCAGACATAAATATATATGGGTGTCCACAACGCCGCCACCACCGGTCTGCCATCATCATCATTATCATCATCTCATTGCCAAAGATTACAGATGGCATTGCATTTTATTTTGACCATCCTGGTGGGGGCCCAAACTAGACAACACCCAAACTGCGGTGCTATGCCAGAAAATACCATAACATATAGGATGGAATTGACACACCTGCAGGCCGTCCAGCAGTCACTATTACATCTTGGCTGGCTGTTTTCATAGTGCTCGATTTTGTTTACCATGTGTAAAACTAGTTACTGTTCCATCTCTCAGTAATGCACTGTTTGGAAGGAAGGACCAAGGACATGCTCCTTTTTATTTTATTATTCTGTTCTCAGTTCTCAATCATTCATATTTATCACACTGAGCAACACTCTTATTATATGTGTGAATCACTGACTCAACCATATCTGCCATAGTGCCACTTCCTGTTTTCATACGTATTTGTTTGCGCACTTTTTTATTTATTTTTTAAATGAGTGACAGGGTGGAATTGCAGAAGTTGCTCTCCCTCAACATAGTAGAGCGCGCTCTCTCACAACAGAGGAGCATGAAATGAAAGCCCTTCAAAGTCCCAGAATAGGGGCTTCCAGTCCCAGAAAGCCATTGAGTCTGGCATGAGACTGAGAACCTGTGCTTAGCTCTACTCCCTCCTAGTGAAGGAGACCAGAGCACAAACAGGTGCTGCACAGTTGCTTCAATTCTCCTTTCCCACACCGCTACCGAGTCTCCCATAGTCACTTGCAACTCACACTTCGGAGGTTGGTCCCACAATCTTTAGCCAGTAATATTACTAAACCCCCACAGAGAGGGGAGCTCTCGCTACAGCCTTGTATTCAGAGACGAGAGAACAAATGTGATAGGTGCTAACCATGGTAATATAGTAGAAGCTATGCTAAACAAGACAACAACATTATGTTGCACTCATCACCATGAGAATTAACTTAATGTTATATATTAAGAAGTAACTTGTAGTTTAAAAAATAGGTCAAACAAGAAAGCCTGTGTTGCATTGAAGTCACTATGAGAATAGACTCAAAGTTGCACATTAAAAAAATAACTTTTACTTGGAGATTACAAACAGTCACAGAAAACGTAATTGATATTTACAAGCTCAATTGGTTTAAAGCTAGTCATACAGTAATAATGGAGAGATATAGTAACCAAAAGTCTTGCAAGATATTACTAATTACGTGTCCTTAATAATGAAATGCTCAATGCATTCTACTCTTATTTCATATTCTCTGTGCGCATTAATCAAGAACACATTGACCTCTAATGAGGTAGGTGGTATTGGGCAAATATCACTCCCAAGCAGACTGTACAGAGTAAATCAAAAGCTGAAATGCTAAAATTAAATTAAAAATCTATCCAGCTCTGGAAACTGCTCAGAAGAAGCCCGTCAGAACTGCTTATGCCCATTAAAAACAGCTCAGGGTAATTAGTAAGTGTAACTCTGCTTTGCTAACTTAAGCTCTTTTAGGGAGGAATAGCACCCTCAGTGGTTGGCACGTCATGTTAGGGAAGCTGTATCCCTGGATCTTTTTTACTCTATATCAGGACTGCACAACATACGGCCCGCGGGCCGCATGCGGCCCGCCTGGCCTCTCTGTACGGCCCGCGATGACTCCGGCCGGGCGCCAGTTAATTTATTAAATAAATAAATAAAAAAAAAGTTTCAAAAAAAGTTTTTAAAAAATGGCGGCGATTCATCCCCCACCCCCTCCTACATCCCCTCCTCCACCACCCCTCCCCGCCCCCGGGTTTTGCGGTGCTCGGGGGCAGGAGCAGCATGAGGAGGAAGCCGTGAGTATTTTTTTTTCCAAAAGCAGGATGCTGGGGGCGGGGTATAGTACCGGGGAGAGAGGATGTGCTGATCTAAAAGGTGTGTGTGTATAAAACGGGCTGGTGGGGGGTGGGTGTGAAAAACGGGCTGGTGGGGGGTGGGTGTGAAAAACGGGCTGGTGGGGGGTGGGTGTGAAAAACGGGCTGGTGGGGGGTGGGTGTGAAAAACGGGCTGGTGGGGGGTGGGAGTGAAAAACGGGCTGGTGGTGGGTGGGTGTGAAAAACGGGCTGGTGGGTGGGTGTGAAAAACGTGCTGGTGGGGGGAGTGTAAAAAACGGGCTGGTGGGGGGTGTGTGAAAAACAGGCTGGTGCAGAGGTGGGGGGTAGGCTGCTGACATGTGAGGGGGGGTGGGCTGCTGACATGTGAGGGGGGGTGGGCTGCTGACATGTGAGGGGGGGTGGGCTGCTGACATGTGAGGGGGGGTGGGCTGCTGACATGTGAGGGGGGGTGGGCTGCTGACATGTGAGGGGGGGTGGGCTGCTGACATGTGAGGGGGGGGGGGCTGCTGACATGTGAGGGGGGGTGGGCTGCTGACATGTGAGAGGGGGTGGGCTGCTGACATGTGAGAGGGGGTGGGCTGCTGACATGTGAGGTGCAGGGGGGGGAAGTGATTTGAGGTGCAGGGGGGGGGAGAGTGATGTGAGTTGCAGGGGGAGGGTATGATGTGAGTTGCAGGGGGGGGAGAGTATCATTGAGGGGAGGGGGAAAGAGTGTCATATTGAGAGGAGGGGGAGAGTGTCATATGGAGGGGAGTGGGAGAGAGTTTCATTTAGGGGAGGGGGAGAGTGTCATATTGAGGAGAGGGAGAGAGAGTGTCATATTGAGGGGAGGGGGAGAGAGTGTCATATTGAGGGGAGGCGGAGAGTGTGTCATATTGAGGGGAGGGGGAGAGTGTGTCATATTGAGGGGACGGGGAGAGAGTCATATTGAGAGGAGGGAAGAGTGATTTAGGGGAGGGGGAGAGAGTGTTATATTGAGGGAAGAGAGACATGGGGGGATGCTGACTTGTGGGGGGGGGTGCTGACATGGGATGCGGAGGCTGCTGACATGGAATGGGCTGGGGGGACGTGGTGGGGGTATTGTGTGTTTGATGTGGAGGGGGGTATTGTGTGGGTGAGGGGGAGAGATGGGGGTATGAGAGATAGATGGGGAGTATCGTAAAGGTTGATAGTGAGGAGTTCTGGGGGAGATATGAGGATGATGATGATGATGGTGATGATGAGAGGTGCTGGAGGAGAGATGATGATGGTGATGATGAGAGGTGCTGGAGGAGAGATGATGATGATGAGAGGTGCTGGAGGAGAGATGATGATGAGAGGTGCTGGAGGAGAGATGATGATGAGAGGTGCTGGAGGAGAGATGATGATGATGAGAGGTGCTGGAGGAGAGATGATGATGATGAGGTGCTGGAGGAGAGATGATGATGATGATGATGATGATGATGATGATGATGATGATTTAACCCGTGCGGCCCCAAAAAAAATTCCTTTGAGCAGTTGGCCCTTCTCACTTTACGAGTTGGGCAGGCCTGCTCTATATTTTAGTATATCCCTCCATAGCAGTTTGGTTCCTTCGTTTGTGAGCATTGCACCCTCCCCCCAGGAGTGGTTGGGTTAGGCTTGTCTTCTTTCAGAGTAGTTGAGAACGACAGAGGGCAGAGTTAGTGTTAGATTATTGGGATCAGAATAGACATTACAGTACGCTTTCTAGTGTCTATCTCCTTCACTGGTGGCATGGATTATACCAATTGCACAGAAAGCAGGAATATTCCCTGAGTCAGCCTGTACCCCTGAAGGTGGCATTCTTGATAGTGCCCATTTTTTGTTTTAAAGTAAGAAAAGCCTGACCATTTAATTATATTGAGTTCACTTTCACTTTTAACTTTGTTATGAATAGAAACAGTTAACACACAAGTTAAATCAACTATTGCTCAGCATATCTGCCAGACACAATGTATAAAGAGGAAAAGATCCACCAAAAAACCTAAGGCAATTTACAACCACTCTTGGCAGGGAGAGCAAACACCTCTGGGGCTTTAAGTGGCATGCTAGTTGTCTCCACACCCCTGCATAAAGAACTGCACATTGATGCAAAACACACGGATATTATGTCAAGTTGATGCATGTACTTTGCTTTACTAAATAAATCTGTATGTGGCTGTGTATGCCAGTCAATGTGTATACATCACATACTGCCACATTAGCTTCAGAAATGTCAAGATACCCCAACTTGGTGTACAGAACCCGAGATAAGGAACAGATAATATGCCCATCATTCCCATTTCCTGAAATTCCCTCATCTCACTATCAATATGGTAAGTAGTAAGTATGTAGTATATGTTAAGTATGATTGGCATCCTACATACAGTATTTTTATACGTAAGTGATGCAACAAGACTGCAATGCTGAGAGGGAAGGCATTAAGTAAGTTCCGCTGCTGTCAATATATTTTTGGGGTGAGGCTACTAAATTGTAACCTAACTACTCCCATTGTGGGACACCAACATTTTCAAACTCCGAGTTTGGCCATTTCTCTTGTTTTTGTATCAAGAAGTTGGTTTTGTCTGCAATCCTTAAATCTTATAGTAGTTCCTTAGAACATCATTACATGTAGATCTTAACAGGAGAAACAAGTTTGGAAGAGTTATAATGCTTATTTGTAAGTTCTCAAAACTCTCGCCCTCTAGAGAAAAATCACATTAAAGAAAAATGATAACTATAGCCATATTTTCAGCCTAGAGCACCAATTGTTTTGTGCTGTAACATATTCCTAGATGTTCTGCTACTCATACATTTGTTTGATTTTTGGCAATTAAAATGTATACTGGTTCTACATTAAATTTCCTTAGAATGAAAAATAAACAAATCACAAAGCTACAGTACATACATTGATCCACATTGTGAATATAAAATATGGTTGTTATAAATAATTTATGCAACATGGATATATTTTTTTATGCAACAAAGCTGAATAAATGCGAACTCCCCTGAGATTAAATAAAAGGAGAGAAAAAAAAAAGAAAGCACAAAGAAAAATATAACATTGGTACAATAAAAAGGGAATGTTATTCAAGTAATCCAGTCTGCTACTAAAAGAATAAGAATACATTGTAGTATTCAAGTAAATTCTTTTATCACATTTTTATGTTGCACTGCCTATTATGTACAGTAATATCAGTTGTTTATTTTACTTTAATGATAAATTACCAAATAGTTTATTGTTTTTTTTTACCAATTGATTCCTCACTGAGTCTTCCCAAAGCAATGTTACAAAAAAGAAAACCATGCCAAGACGCAGGGCTTTTTTATGACGGTACGTGCCGGTAAGGCGCACCGTCACTTCTTCACTAAGGCCTTGATTATACCAAGTGCTGCAAGGCGGCAGCGCTATTCTGTGACGTCACACAGCGCTGCCGCCAAGCAGCATCTTGACTATACCGGGGAGGGAGAGCAGGGGAGGCGTGGCGGAGGCGTGGCCATCAGCGGTTCACCCTCATTGGCTGAACCGCTCACGTGAGGGAGATACTGTATTTGCACAAGGAGAAAAGAGTCATATTCAGATTTTGTTTATAATCTGAATTGACAGATCACAACCCAGAGTAAAAAGCCAGACTGACATTAGAACAATAATTGTTAATTCCAAACAAATTACTTCTAAGACAGCCATGAATACACAATTGAAAGTAATCAGTCATTAAAACCAAAGTAAAAGGGGATTATTTATTAAAGTGCGATAGTGGTGATTTGGTCCTTACGCAAAAGCTCCCACCAACCTAAATAGGAGCTTCTGTGATGTATCTGATCTGCACTGTCGCACTTTTAATGAATTATCCCCATAGCTAAAAAAAAAAAAAAGCTTACAACAGAAACAAAGCAACAATTTAAATTCAAGTCCATATAGTTATAAAAAAAAAAAAAAAGTTACGTTAAGATACATACCTCAAACGACCATTCTTCTTGTTCTCCATCCAGCCACATTTTGGTCTCTTTATAAATCTTTCCTATTTCCATATTTTTAGGTGACACCTCAAACTCAATTTGTTGCAGGTTAAAACCTAGTCCGACCCCGATGGCTTTTATAAAGCTTTCTTTCAGTGCCTGTAAACACAAGCACATACTATACATTTCCAAGAGCAGCGTTTTGCAACAACAAATTAATGCATTATTTACTACATTTGTTCCACATATAATCTGCATATATTGGTTCGTTCATCCGTATAAATGTTCTGAAATTAATAATGCATTTACTTTTTCTAGAAAAATAAAAGCGTTGCTACATAACTACAAGTCATTTTCCCTATCGTCAAGGAAAACATAAGCTTGTTTTTCCAACTTAACACTGGTTATCAAACAGTGCTTGATGATTAAGAAACAAGCAAAAAGAATGCGAAAGTGACATGTTTAAGGTCCAGAGTCAGTAAACAGTGCTGAGCTCTACTTCACTTTAAGTGAGAAGGTGACATACAGTATGCCATCAAAGTATTTAGTAATTCGTTGCCCAAATGAACACTGGATCCTTGAAGTTTCTCCCCAAAAATTTTAACAATGATCCTAGAAGTATTTACTTAGATAGGCCATGTACAACAGCGGCTTTAGTTAATAAAAGTGACTCTACCTATGGGTCGGGCCTACCTCAGGACGCAGCGGATCTCACGTTCATCAGACTCACCTCTACTGTGGTGGATCTCCATTCAGTTTACTGCTTATCTTATGGACACTACAAGGAGCCCCGAGTTATGGACCAGTGACCCCACTTTCTCCACACCCAGTTTCTGAAGACAATACTAGTTAGCAAGACTCATCGAAGAAACACAACCATTTTTCTAACTTCACTCCTAGAGACTCATTGAAATATGTACTCCATTATGATCCCTGAACGCTGCTAAGCTTCTTATAAGCTTTCTCCTACAGTATGTATAATCAGAGTGCCTGGACATGCTCCTATCTCTCCTTATTGTTAAGGTATGTCCCAAAGGTTTTTTTTTTTTTAGACTTTTTTGATTTTGGATATTCTTTGGACTAATCTCTATAGTTCCCTATAAAAATTGCATAACATCAGTGTAAGAAAGCCTGTCTCATGCTGACCTCTCTTTTAAAGTGCTTCTAACATCTATATCTAACCTCTTCTACTATCTCAACGCTTCCTTTAGAGAGATCTGCAGTAATTCAAATAATCAAAATAACAAAGGCAGAAGCGACCTAAAAAGAGAAAGGGCTTATCTCCTAGCCATCCTACAGAAGATAATGCATATCCTCCAAACATTACCAGATAAACCAAAGTAGAATTTTGATCTTCCAGAATTTCTCACCAGACAGAAGTGTGATTTCCAGTAAGCACACAAGGTTTGCTTGGGGGTCTACACAGTTGTTATGAAACTACAGGTGAAAAAAAATTGTTCCATTCTCCAGAAGTGGAAACAGAGGACCTGGCTACTAAAGCTTGACCTTGACACAACTCTGGACAAGTATAAACCTAAATGGGCGTTACATATGTCCATCAAGTTCTATCTATGCTACATTTGGACGACAGGTACTATCCTATATTTGTATTTACAGTATATTGATCCAGAGGAAGGCAAACAAAAAAAACACAAGTAAAACATCATCCAAAGCTGTCTCGTAAGGGGAAAATTAAACTCCTTCCTGGCTGCAAATAATGGCAATCAGATTACTCCTATGATCAACATCCTTTCCATGTTTATCTATTTGGTACAGTACAGTATATCCCTGTATAAGTTTTCCTTTCTAGAAAATATGTCCAACCTTTTTTTGAAGATATTTATTGTATCTGCCAAGACCGTTTCCATGGGTAATGAATTCCACATTTTACTTGCCCTTACTGTAAAGAACCCTTTCTTTTGTTGGTGGTGACATTTCCTTTACTCTGACCTTAAGGAATGAGCCAGTGTCCTTTGTACTGCCCTTGGGATAAATAGTTCTTTTGAAAGCTAAGCTCCTTGTATTGTCCCCGAATATATTTCTATATAGTTATCATATTCCCTCTTAGATGTCTCTTTTCTAATGTAAACAAATTAAATTAGCTAGCCTCTCCTCAGTAATCAGATTTTCCAATCTCTTTATTAATTTGGTGGCTCTTCTCTGCACCTTTTCTAATTCAATTATGTCTTTTTTTTATGGAGTGGTGCAAAAACTGTACTCCATATTCGTGGTTTGGTCTTACTAATGCTTTATAGAGAGGCATAATTACGCTTACTTCCCTTCCATCAATTTCCCACTTAATACAAGATAAGATCTTATTTGCCTTACAGTTATTGCATGATATTGGGTACTATTGCTAGGCCTCCTGTCTACAAGCACTCCTAAATCCTTCTTCATCAAAGATTCACCTAATAATCAGTCCGGTTTAGTCACTGACGGGAGGGAGGTTTTGTGTTCAGAGACGGTTTGGCGGCTCTCCCGACTGACACTTTTCTAACTCTCATTGCTATAAACTTTCTGTTACGCTTATGACAATGTGTGTCTATAGTGTTATCCCCTTCCCCCTCCGTCCCTGTGCCCCCCATATCACTAGAGCAGGATTCGTTTATACCGAGAAGCTTACCATAGCTACTTATCAAAGAAAAAACCGTGTCAAAGCTCCAGGAGGTTGGAAATAAAGCCTTTAGGCAGTAGTAAAATGATAATAGGAGTTGACACCGGAAAATAAAGGATTAAGGGGCTGCAGTTTTCTGTGTTCAGATAGATAATGGTGACAAGGAGGGGACACGGGGGGACAACCAATTTGTGAGGTGTAGTCGCTAACGTCCCCCTTACCCTGGCTATGCCCGGCGTGGAGGACCCTAAACTCACGATGATACGCCGCCTTGGTCATCCTTTCATGCTGCAGCTGCCCTGACGCTGCCAAAAGCGTCTCCTCCAGGCATCCGGTGGTGAAGCAGATTCTCATACACAGCAACAGAACAAGGTAAGAATCAAAAATCCAGCCGCTCCACAATACAAAAAGTAGGCACTCACCAGCAAAAAAGGGGTTAAAAGGGTATACTTAATGGATTACATAAAAAACAAAAAAACAGACAGTACTAACTACTCTCCCACATGTTTCACGCCTACTGTGGTGCTTTCTCAAGGAGTTGAAACATGTGGGAGAGTAGTTAGAACTGTCTGTTTTTTTGTTTTTTATGTAGTCCATTAAAGTATACCTTTTTAACCCCTTTTTTGCTGGTGAGTGCCTACTTTTTGTATCGTGGAGCGGCTGGATTTTTGATTCTTACCTTGTTCCATAGCTACTTATCAGCTGATTAGCTTTTAGAACCCTGCACTATCAGATCAAGTAGGATATGCTGCTATATGACGGGACACCTTTGTTTGAAACCATAAAAGGCTTGGAAATTTGCTGCTATACAATATATATCTTTTTAGATACAAAGTCAGCTTATCATAGCTACATATCAGCTGAAACTGTTTACTGAACCCTGGTGTGTTGAATTAGGGGTTTATATTGCCACACTGCAGGATTTATAGTCTTTATTTACAAATATTCTCTCTTTATATTCTTTGTAAAAAAAAAAAAAATGAAGCTCTCTAACTCTGCTGCCACCACTATTTGATAGCAGAGCCCTGCAGTATTGTTCTCAATTGATACATTTTTGCTACGCTGCAGAGAACTTTAAAATGGTTCATATACTATCAATGCCTGACTGCTGCTTTTTATGGCAACATTATTTAAATCTTGTCCCAGAGTCAATTAATTACGACTATTAGTGATAACATAGTATATATGATAGTTGCCACCCTTCACTCAGTGTCTCTGTCCATACCTGGATACTTCTATAACACCCACTGGGGGGCCAATATATTATTGCGGGACTGCTGTGAGTTTGCCCACTCCTAGTCAGTACCCAACTAACAGGATCATTTAAATAATCACTTGGTTTATTTTATTTTGATAAATTTGTTTTTATATGTAGGGGATCTTGCAGTTCTATATAGAATGTAACGCTTACACTACTTATTTTACAATGTGTTGAATAAAGTCTATTTTAATTTCTCTAACTACCAATACAACTGAGTTACTTACTGCAGAGCAGTCTGTTCTCCCACAAGTACATTCTGCTTCTAGTGCCAAATTCACTGTCTGTTTAACTGGCCTTTTCTTAACTCCTATCCTTTTATTTGACAACTCTGGGTCTGAGTGCATAGCCTTTGCTCCGTGGTTTCTTTTTGTAACTTACTTTTACCTTTTTTTTTTTTTTGTTTGTTTTGTTTGCACATCTCCCATTGCCATTATACAATCAATGTATTATTCTCCTTAAAGCTGCAGTTCAGTCTATATCCTGCATGTGTGTTTTTTTTAATAAATCAGTTCTGTAGTAAGAAATAATACTTTTAGCATTTTCTGTTTTAAAAAAAACAACTTTGAAAGACCAATTTTCTTGTATTCTATTTTAACAAGCATTTGCTAAGGCACTGCCCCTTCATGTCCTGTCACAAACCCAGGCACACCCCTTTGTCAGCACTGCCCTCCCTCTCTCTAAATGTGCACTAGCATCTGGTCACATGATCTTCCTCATACAGTAGTACATTCAAGGAAGCTGGAGAAAAGGGATCAGCCATGCATAGCAGCTCGGATAGGCGATTTCAAACTTATATTACAGTGTTTATTCCATTCATTGCACGTGTATATAATGTAAAATTGTAATAATTCCATTTATAGCAAACGTGTATATGTGAATATTATTTAGATGTATATGTATGTTACTGAAATGTGGAGTGAGTGTGTAGGTAAATACACACAATACACTTCCACTGCATATATATATATATATATATATATATATATATATATATATATATATATATATATATATATATATATATATATGTAGAGGTATCAGTACCGTGTTAGCCGAGCTTCAATAATCAAAAAAATAAATAGATGATACCGTTCTGTGGCTAACGAAATGCTTTTATTTGTGCGAGCTTTCGAGATACACTGATCTCTTCTTCCGGCGATGTTACAATGAATGAAGCAAAAGGTAAACTTAAAAACAGTGTCTCTTGAAATGTTATCTGTGCTGTTCCTTCCCCTGGTGTGGATGTGTTTTATGGCTAGAGGTGTCAAAAGGTTACTGTGAAAGCAAGTTAAGAAAGAGTGTGTATGTGTATCAGTGTGAATAAAAATGAATGGAGAGACCACAGTATATACAGTGCTTTACACAAGGTGTGTGTGGAGTGGGACTGGATATAAATGGTGTGGGTGGGTGTGGAAATGTGAGAGTTAGTAGCACAACTAAAAGTGTGTGTGGATACTTAGTGGTCCCTATTGGTGTATAGGGATGGAAAAACAAGGAGTATTAGTATGTGTGAGAGACAGCTGTGTGTGCAAACATATAGCACAGTATGTACAGACATGGCCTTTAGCGCTTATGGGACGAGCGTTCACTACTGTCAGTAATGACTCATAAAAGTTCGATCTCTGTTTAGGCCACTGCTAAGTGTCCCGAACAGTTGCATAAATTTGTATTCATGCAACCGTCTCTCTTTCGGGGTTTTAAGATTACCTTTGAGTATGGCAACCCTCAGATCGTTCATCTGATGGCCAGAGGCAGAGAAATGTTCGCCAACAGGACTGTCTCTTGTACCGCGTGTGATGCTGTGGCGATGCAGGTTCATTCTCTTGTTTAGCCCCTGCCCTGTCTCACCTATGTAGTAGCAGCCCCCTGGGCATTTCATGCACATGATGAGGTACACGACATTGCTGGAAGAACAGGTGAACCTTCCTCTGATTTTGTATTCCCGATTCCTGTGTGGTATTTGTATTGTGTCCGCTGTGTAGAGCATTGCGCAGGTTTTGCATCTTGGGTCCTGGCATGGTTTTGTCCCGCATTCAGTTGTACTGCTGAATACTTTACTCCTCACCATAATATTCTTGAGATTATGGGCTTGTCTGTATGATAATAAGGGTGCTTCAGGGAATGCCAGGACCCAAGATGCAAAACCTGCGCAATGCTCTACACAGCGGACACAATACAAATACCACACAGGAATCGGGAATACAAAATCAGAGGAAGGTTCACCTGTTCTTCCAGCAATGTCGTGTACCTCATCATGTGCATGAAATGCCCAGGGGGCTGCTACTACATAGGTGAGACAGGGCAGGGGCTAAACAAGAGAATGAACCTGCATCGCCACAGCATCACACGCGGTACAAGAGACAGTCCTGTTGGCGAACATTTCTCTGCCTCTGGCCATCAGATGAACGATCTGAGGGTTGCCATACTCAAAGGTAATCTTAAAACCCCGAAAGAGAGACGGTTGCATGAATACAAATTTATGCAACTGTTCGGGACACTTAGCAGTGGCCTAAACAGAGATCGAAATTTTATGAGTCATTACTGACAGTAGTGAACGCTCGTCCCATAAGCGCTAAAGGCCATGTCTGTACATACTGTGCTATATGTTTGCACACACAGCTGTCTCTCACACATACTAATACTCCTTGTTTTTCCATCCCTATACACCAATAGGGACCACTAAGTATCCACACACACTTTTAGTTGTGCTACTAACTCTCACATTTCCACACCCACCCACACCATTTATATCCAGTCCCACTCCACACACACCTTGTGTAAAGCACTGTATATACTGTGGTCTCTCCATTCATTTTTATTCACACTGATACACATACACACTCTTTCTTAACTTGCTTTCACAGTAACCTTTTGACACCTCTAGCCATAAAACACATCCACACCAGGGGAAGGAACAGCACAGATAACATTCCAAGAGACACTGTTTTTAAGTTTACCTTTTGCTTCATTCATTGTAACATCGCCGGAAGAAGAGATCAGTGTATCTCGAAAGCTCGCACAAATAAAAGCATTTCGTTAGCCACAGAACGGTATCATCTATTTTTTATATATATATATATATATATATTATATTATATATATTATATATTATATATGTATGTATATGTGAAGTTATGTGAGTAAAAAGTGACAAAAAACCCTCCATAGCAAGGCAAATAGCAAATGGAAATATTACTGTATGCTCATTTGTATGTATATATATATTTATATACACACACACTTCAAATACGGATAGTGATTCACGTAAATGATATATATTCACTTTCTGGGAGTATAAGAGTGACTGTCCTGTTGTTCCTTTTTTTTGTATCCATCATTGAATGGTATGCACCCTCTCTTTACGTTTATTTTATACTAGCTGAGAGACCCCGGCGTTGCCCGGGATGTAATGTTCCCGCCTCCTCTCTCTCTCCTCACCCCTCCCCCCTCTCTCTGTTTGTCCCCCATTCACATCAATCCAGTTCCCCCCCTCCCTCCTTTACAGCTTCATGCAGTGTGTGTGCGTCAGTCATTGTGTGTGCGTCAGTCAGTCAGTGTGTGTGCGCGCGCGTCAGTGAGTCTGACGCAGAAACACAAACACACACACAGACAGTGTGTGCGTGTGTGTGTGCCTCAGTCAGTCAGTGTGTGCGTGCGGCAGTCAGTCAGTCATTCAGTCAGTGTGTGGGGGTGTGCGCGCGCGCGCGTCAGTAAGTGTGTGTGTGTCAGTCAGTGTGTGTGTGTGTGTCAGTCAGTGTGTGTGTGTGTGTGTGTGTGTGTGTCAGTGTGTCTGTGTGTGTGTGTGTGTGTGTGTGTGTGTGTGTCAGTGTATGTGTGTGTGTGTGTCAGTGTGTGTGTGTGTACCATTCATTGTGTGTGTGCGCGCGCGCGTCAGTCTGTGTGTGTGTGTGCGTGGGTGTGGGGTGTGTGCGCGCGTGCGTCAGTCAGTGTGTGTGTGTTGTGTGTGTGTCAGTGTGTGTGTGTGTGTGTGTCAGTGTGTGTGTGTGTGTGTGTGTCAGTGTGTGTGTGTGTGTGTCAGTGTGTGTGTGTGTGTGTGTGTGTGTGTGTGTGTGTGTGTGCGCGCGTCAGTCTGTGTATGTGTGCATGCGGCTGTGAGGGGTTGTGTGCGTGCGTCAGTATGTATGTGTGTGTGTCAGTCAGTGCGTCAATCAGTCAGTGTGTGTGTGCGTGCGTCAGTCAGTCAGTGTGTGCGTGCGTCAGTGTGTGTGCGTGCGTCAGTCAGGGTGTGTGCGTGCGTCAGTCAGGGTGTGTGCGTGCGTCAGTCAGGTGTGGTGCGTGCGTCAGTCAGGGTGTGTGCGTGCGGCTGTCAGTGTGTGTACGTGTGGCTGTCAGGGTTTGTGTGCGTGCGCCAGTCAGGGTTTGTGTGCGTGCGCCAGTCAGGGTTTGTGTGCGTGCGCCAGTCAGGGTGTGTGTGCGTGCGTCAGTCAGGGTGTGTGCGTGCGTCAGTCAGGGTCTGTGCGTGCGTCACTCAGGGTGTGTGCGTGCGTCAGTCAGGGTGTGTGCGTGCGTCAGTCAGGGTGTGTGAGTGCGTCAGTCAGGGTGTGTGCGTGCGTCAGTCAAAGGGCAGGCGTGGGGGGGGGGTGAAGGGCAGGGGTAGGGGGGGTGAAGGGCAGGGGTAGGGGGGGTGAAGGGCAGGGGGTAGGGGTGGGTGAAGGGTAGGGGTGGGTGAAGGTCAGGGTTAGGGGGGGTGAAGAGCAGGGGTTGTAGGGGGGGTGAAGGGCAGGGGTAGAGGGGGGTGAAGGGCAGGGGTAGGGGGGGGGTGAAGGGCAGGGTAAGGGTGGGTGAAAGTGAGGCACAAATTGTTGGCAGGAGTAAAATGTCCCTACACACACACACACACACACAACGGGAGTGAGAGGTGGTGGAGAGTGGGGACTGGCGCAGATCCGAGGCTGCTTGGCCCCCCAGCGGCTGGGGAGTTGGCGGCCGGGGGGGTAAGGGAGCGGGCGGGGGGGGGTAAGGGAGCAGGCGGGGGGGTAAGGGAGCGGGCGGGGCG